>NC_139697.1:5000-10000 GCF_964188405.1 Protomyctophum parallelum
TGTTAATTTAACTCTGAGAGTGTACAAATGGAACCACATTTGGTTCCATTTTGTACACTTAAGCAATATTACACCAGAGGGTGTTGTTTAACGTGATTATCGCCACGACAGTCGAGTTCCTCAAGCATCACTGAAGTGGCAATAATCACTTTAAACCACACCCTCGAGTGTAATATTGCAATTCTACCACAGTTACCCTTAAAACTATAAGAAAATCGCTGAAAAAAAATAATATTTTTAATGACAGATGTAGTCACTACTACGACCACAAATGTCCAAAGAAACTAGCTAGCGTAGCCACCCAGTTTGCTGTAGCGCTCTGGGAGAACAGAGTGGCTGAATTCTTTGTTTTGATTATAGGTGGTGAACGGTGCTGGTTTGATCCACCACCGTTTCAACCAATCAGATTGCTTCCTCGAAACGACCTGTTGTAGAATCCGTGTTACAGACCGACCCATTAGGGTCCATTTGGTTACAAACTATAATTCAGCTGGGGTGCAGCCCGGCCCCCTGGGCCTCACTCAGGGACCCCTGGGGGTCCCCGGACCCCACTTTGGGGGGAACCCACTGGCCTACAGTATACAATTGGATTGGCTTATGTTTCTAAATCCACTCGCAAAGGAAAGGGACGGAATTTAATGTCAGACAATGAGATCTATTGAGTCATTTCATTTTTCAATTAAATTATCCACTTAACCCATTCTGAACGGGAACCCCTTTTGGTGTTATAGCATCATGTTATGCTTTAGCTATTGAAAAATAGCAGACCTACAAGCTCGTATCGCGCCACCGAGTGGCGCGATACGAGCTTGTAGGTCTGCTATTTTTGAAAAATCAAAGAACGACTGACATTTTTTAGAATCTGATCTCAGGTCAGAATGGGTTAATCGGACCAGTGTGGTGTCCAGTGGAAACCTCGTATGAATCTGATCTCAGGTCAGAATGGGTTAACCACTTAACCCTTATACACTTAGCTGCCTGGGGTGCGGGACTCCATACGAGCTATAGGTTCATGTGTTCATCGGACACCGCCGATCTAAAATCTTATACGACATGTTGTGACAGGACGGACGATGCTATATTCGTCAGAATGTTCGTCCCAGAATTCTGTATTTAAGTCCGACGTCATTTTGTAGTCCTAGTTACGTCCAGGTCATTTTGTAGTGCTACGTTATGTCCGGGTCATTTTGTAGTCGTATACGTTACGTCCGGGTCATTTGGTAGTCCTAGTTACGTCCGGGTCATTTTGTAGTCCTAGTTACGTCCGGGTCATTTTGTAGTCCTATACGTTACGCCCGGGTCATTTTGTAGTCCTAGTTACGTCCGGGTCCAAGTGGCACCAGCTCCCGTCCGCATCTCATTGTAAATTGAATATTTAAACGCGTGAATCTTTTTACATTGACGTTATTTTTCAGAAAGGAAGCCATAGAGGGTTAAAATGGGTCTTAATGCTTCCAACTCGAGTGGAATTATTAATGTTTTGTACAAGTGTCCATGACAACAAAAATATATGATGTGGAGACAATAAAGACTATTATCATTATTATTGAAGGTGCTCGGTAAAATATTTCGGGGGTATATTTAGAATGTGTGCAGGCTTGAGTATGTTGAATCTAGTTTGCATTAATGAGGATTTAGTTGACACAATGAAATAAAATGGCGATAGTATTCCATGTGGGGCAGACGGCCTGTCACAGCCAGACGGCCTGCACGCGCGCACGTGCTCGCACACACACACACACACACACACACACACACACACACACACACACACACACACACACACACACACACACACACACACACACACACACAGACACACAACACACACAATATGTGGTCATCATTATACACGACACATTTCTCCGTTATTAACACAGGCACACTCAGAGGTCTGATGCCATAAAATGAGTATTTGCTTTCAATAGACCCCCCCCCCCCCCCCCACCACACACACACACACACACACACACACACACACACACACACACACACACACTTGCTTATATGTCTCCCCAGTGGGGGGTTATGAGTCAAAGCTCTTGGGGGAGCCACTGTGTAAGCAGCGTGTGTGTGTGTGTGTGTGTGTGTGTGTGTGTGTGTGTGGGAGAGGGGGGGTGAGAGGGAGGGGGGGGGGGGGGTACCACCGTGGTCATAGAACTCCCAAAATAACTTCTTCATCAGCCTGGACCGTTCTCACAGGACCGCTGTGTCTCCTCGCACGCACGCACGCACGCACGCACGCACACACGCACGCACGCACACACGCACGCACGCACGCACACACACACGCACGCACGCACACACGCACGCACGCACGCACGACCACACACAGGACTATATAATCTCACGCACACACGCTCTGCTGTGTGACTAACCTGGAAAACTCAACACACGGAGACGGGAATGCTGTGACGGCATTTTTCAGAAAACTGTCAGGATGTATAGAAGACATTTTTAGAATCTGATCTCGGGTCAGAATGGGATACGGCCCTGACTATAGACCACCTGCCAGGGCTTATAGTTAGTAGTGGCAGCAAATGGAACCAATTTGGGATTTTGGGACATTCATTAATCAGAAAAAGGGTATATTGACTCAACTCCTGTGCACGGTATACAGATAATGGCTATACACTAATAGCATTCGTTCATTTTTAAACATCAAGGCTCATTCTTTGGTTAACGGCATTATATGTCCCATTCTGAACGGGAACACATTTTGGTGTTAGCATCATGTTATGCTTTAGCTATTGAAAAATAGCAGATCTACAAGCTCATAGCGCGCCACTCGAGCTTGTAGGTCTGCTATTTTTGAAAAATCAAAGAACGACTGACATTTTTAGAATCTGATCTCAGGTCAGAATGGGTTAATCAGACCAGTGTGTGTCCAGTGGAAACCTCGTATGAATCTGATCTCAGGTCAGAATGGTCTAATGAATAAATGAGCGCTATACTGTAGCTCTGCTGCTGAACTAAAACTGAAATTCTTATGTTTGCTTTTGTTTCAAACGACCGGCGCGTTGACTGATGATCCATTTATTATGCTGTGTGCACGTGAGTGAGCGTGCGTGCATGTGTGCGTGCCCTTTACATCGAGGTTGCTTACAATTTACAATTTACAATTTAGGCATTTAGCAGACGCTCTTAATCCAGAGCGACTTACATTAAGCAAGAACAAAAGCATGGGAATACATCACATAAAAACATTTATCATGAAACATGCGTAAGCTAAGAAAGTAACAGTGGAATATCTATATAATGAAACTATACATATAAACTATACATATATACTATACTATGCTATCCATATGTACTATGGCGTGCTATGACTACATACAATACAATTATAGTGCTGTCTACATAACATGCTATAAGTCTGTATCAAAATGCTATCTAAGTCTACAGAAATGCTATCTAAGTCTACAGAAATGCTATCTAAGTCTACAGAAATGCTATCTAAGTCTACAGAAATGCTATCTAAGTCTACAGAAATGCTATCTAAGTCTACAGAAATGCTATCTAAGTCTACAGAAATGCTATCTAAGGGGGTGGGGTAAGTGCTTCTCGCCCTCACGGCGTCTCACTGGTTCCCTGTTCCCTTCATATTTGTGTCGTCGTATGCTCTCCTTTTCCTGGAGATGGAATGCCGTGATGTGTACAGTATAGTGTAGTATAGTGTACAGTGTTTGTTAAAATGTCGTTTTTATGTGGGCACGCCCACCAGTTGGGTGGTGATGGGTGGTGATCCACCTGAACTGAAGCCACACCCACAGCTGTAGTTATAGTTGTATGATAAAGGGGGGGTGCGGTTAGGGGAGGGGCTGATAGTGTGATGTCACTATATTACTGTTTATTCCATTGGCCCGTTTTGACTGTCAAGGGTTCAGCCTCCAGGAAGAAACCCTCGAAGTGAACATAATAATAATAATAAAACTTTATTTGCATAGCACCTTTCATGACATGAAATGCAGCTCAAAGTGCTTTACAGAACAATGGAGAATAAAAGAAAAGCAAGGCAATGACATTAAAAAACAAGCAGTTACAGTGAGGACATGAAAAATAAAAAATATAAGATCAATTAAAGGCAATGTAAAAACATGAGAAAAAATAAAGGGAAGCTCCGCACACTCAGATCTGTTGCACAATCAATGTATTTATTTAGCAATCTTTCTACAGTCTACTAACTGAAGAAGGTCAGTAGACCAATTCTCCCATTATAAAGAAAGAAAGCATTTGTAATTCTATTATGCATGTAATGTGCATGTCATCACCTGTACACCAGATTAGAGGAATTTTCAAAATATGGATTTTTTTAATTCCCAAGGGAAGACCTCTTGTCGTCCGTGGCATCCGGTACTTAATTGGCAATTAGACGGGATGACGTTTATGGCTACCAAACAGTTAAAATGTGTGCGTGTGTGTGTGTGTGTGTGTGTGTGTGTGTGTGTGGTCCTCAGAGCGCGGTGGGCTGGCGCGCGGAGGCCAAGCGTCTGCTGCTGCTGATGACCGACCAGCCGTCCCACCTGGCGCTGGACAGCAGGCTGGCGGGCATCGTCACCCCCCACGACGGGCGCTGCCACCTGGAGAACAACATCTACATGGAGAGCACCACCATGGTGAGAGGCAGCACCATGCAGGGTCCATTTAGAGCACCACCATGGTGAGAGGCAGCACCATGCAGGGTCCTTCTGGTTTCTCACCACCATGGTGAGAGGCAGCACCATGCAGGGTCCTTCTGGTTTATCACCACCATGGTGAGAGGCAGCACCATGCAGGGTCCTTCTGGTTTCTCACCACCATGGTGAGAGGCAGCACCATGCAGGGTCCTTCTGGTTTCTCACCACCATGGTGAGAGGCAGCACCATGCAGGGTCCTTCTGGTTTATCACCACCATGGTGAGAGGCAGCACCATGCAGGGTCCTTCTGGTTTCTCACCACCATGGTGAGAGGCAGCACCATGCAGGGTCCTTCTGGTTTCTCACCACCATGGTGAGAGGCAG
>NC_139697.1:15000-47500 GCF_964188405.1 Protomyctophum parallelum
TACACCTAGCTACATGTTTAAGCATTTATTTCATATTTACATGTCTTCTGTGGTCTCTAACATTACACCTATAGCTACATGTTTAAGCATTTATTTCATATTTACATGTCTTCTGTGGTCTCTAACATTACACCTAGCTACATGTTTAAGCATTTATTTCATATTTACATGTCTTCTGTGGTCTCTAACATTACACCTATAGCTACATGTTTAAGCATTTATTTCATATTTACATGTCTTCTGTGGACTCTAACATTACACCTATAGCTACATGTTTAAGCATTTATTTCATATTTACATGTCTTCTGTGGTCTCTAACATTACACCTATAGCTACATGTTTAAGCATTTATTTCATATTTACATGTCTTCTGTGGACTCTAACATTACACCTATAGCTACATGTTTAAGCATTTATTTCATATTTACATGTCTTCTGTGGTCTCTAACATTACACCTATAGCTACATGTTTAAGCATTTATTTCATATGTCAATTTCAGCTTTGACACTACTTTCAGACATGCTCTAGTATGTGAAGAGTCTGCCTGTGCTATTAACTCATTTTGAAAAAAAAAAAAAAAAAAAAAGTCTCCTCTGGTGAAAAGCTGGAATGTGCGCGATGGCAGCCTCTCAGTCAAATCTGGTCACATTTCATGTCAAGGACTCAAAAAATGTATGTAATTGCGAACGCAGTGAGCCACTTACTATGACAGCAAGGGCTGAATGTCTGTCTGTGTGTGTGTCTGTCCCACTGTTACACCACCCGCCCGCCACCAGAGGGCGCAGCTGTAGCACACACACACACAGGGCGCAGCTGTAGCACACACACACACACACGCACACACACACGCACACGCACACGCACACACGCACACACAACCACACACACACAAGCTGCGTTCGCTTCACGCGTTTGCGCGTCTTACTTGTATAATAAATATATCTCTCCTCTCCCTCTCTGCAGAGTTTGGTGGACTTCCTCCCTGGTTCCTATCTGGGAAAACTGGGATTCTTCCAGACGCCCAGCCTCATCGAACTGGTGGTGGACGCGTACAAGGTACACGCACGCACGCACGCACGCACGCGCACACACACACAGTCACACACACACACGCACACGTACACATACACGCACACACACACGCACACGCACACGTACACGCACGCACACGCACACACACGTCCGGCAGTCTTTTTCTCTGCATCAGCAACTCCTGTTGAATGCTGAGGAGTACAGTATGGTGTGTACTGTACATACTATATACCGGGTGTGGCTCCGCACTTGCAGCTGCGCCACCAGTAGGGGGCAGCAGTGAGTCAGTCAGTTACTTATACGAAACTATACACAGAAATGTCTAGGGGGGGAATTCGGGAAATATGGTTGTTGTATAGAGCATGGGTTTTCAACAGGTGGTCCGTGGACCACTGGTGGTCCGTGGAGGTATTGCATGTGGTCCCTGTCACCATGCATTTAGTAATTTAGTATTTGTTGATTTGTTTAAAATGTTCTTTCCACTAGTTAAACTGAATGACCTGGTGACCTGTGATGAGTCCATCCATGTAGTCATTTTACTGACAAGTTTGGAGTTCAAGGAATTCAACAGAAAAAGGGAGTTAGAATCTCAAGAAGGGGGAAGTGCACCGGATTGTCTGGTTGAGTCATTATTATCAGGACATTTGACCAGTCGTAGTCGACGGTTGAGAAACAGTGGGATGTATTGTATACACATGGGATGCATAGCAAGTGTTAACTTACAAAAGCACTAATCTTAGCCAATATATCCCCATCCAACACAACAGTGGTCCCCAGGTTGATATAAGTCAGGGTGGTGGTCCCTCGTTCACAATCAGTTGAAAACCCCTGGTATAGAGCGCCGCAGTCCCGCCCCCTACCATGGCCCAGGAAATGATTATCCGTTCATTTCAGAAAGTATTTATTTAAAGAAGTTTTACGCTGCGGACAAAGACAACTCTTGTCGTGACAAATCTTTTTTTTTCTCTTCTTCTATGTAATTATTTGTTTTGTCCAAAATATTGTGTGTGTTGTCATGATTTGTCACGACTCCAGTTGGCTTCGTACGACGCTTAAAAGGTCTTTAAATAAATACTTTTTGAAATGTCTATGAGAAAAATGCATTGGGATTCATTTCCTGGGCCTGGTGTCGTCATGAAAGGGGGCGGGACTGGGCCTGGCGTCGTCATGAAAGGGGGCGGGACTGGGCCTGGCGTCGTCATGAAAGGGGGCGGGACTGGGCCTGGCGTCGTCATGAAAGGGGGCGGGACTGGGCATGGTGTCGTCATGAAAGGGGGCGGGACTGGGCATGGTGTCGTCATGAAAGGGGGCGGGACTGGGCCTGGCGTCGTCATGAAAAGGGGCGGGACTGGGCATGGTGTCGTCATGAAAGGGGGCGGGACTGGGCCTGGCGTCGTCATGAAAGGGGGCGGGACTGGGCCTGGCGTCGTCATGAAAAGGGGCGGGACTGGGCCTGGCGTCGTCATGAAAGGGGGCGGGACTGGGCCTGGCGTCGTCATGAAAGGGGGCGGGACTGGGCCTGGCATCGTCATGAAAGGGGGCGGGACTGGGCATGGTGTCGTCATGAAAGGGGGCGGGACTGGGCCTGGCGTCGTCATGAAAGGGGGCGGGACTGCGACGCTCTATTATTGTTGGTCGTTCTCAGCTCCATCCTGTTCTCAACCATTCACGAACTCACTTCAAAGGGGGGAGGTTTTCACTTTCGTTCATTTCTTTGCGTGCTGCTTAATTCACTGCTGGATCGTGGGCCCGCTTGGCGATATCCTCAGTCACGGGCCGGGCCCCCGACCCACAGGTTGAATCATTGCGGTAGACCTGAGAACAATTCTACAAATGCCTTCTACACCCTGACAGTTTTCAGAAAAACCTCATGTTTCATGTTTCTGATATCAGTCGTTCTCAAACATTTTCATGTCAAGGACCAAAAATATTATGTAATTAGCCGCCGACCCCCATCTGAAAATATGTTGTTCCAGGGACACCCCCCCCCCCCCCCCGAGACAAAGATTTTAGTTAAAAACATTCACTCTGAAAGCGTATGTTTTAAGATATATATACGTACATTCAAAGATTTGCCCCACATTTTCACTATTAAAAATACACAGAGTGCCGCACTACAAGCTTGTAGATCTGCTATTTTTCAATCGCTACAGTATAACATAATGCTTTAACTCACCAAAAGGGCGGTTCCCGCCCAGAATGCGTTGAACCCATAAGACCAAAAATAGCAAGACATGCCATCTCCCGTTCACTTCCCGTATCTGTAAAGTGTAGACCGATTCAGAAACGCGTCTCATGGTCGACTCGCAGGCAACGTATATTTCCTGTAGACGACATATCTGCGGTTTCCACCGCACCTCCTTCTACTATACAGGGAATGGAAAAGTGACTGATGTTAGTCTGCCTCAAACGTTACTCTTTTACCTGCTTTTTAAAATGGTAAATGGTAAATGGTGCATTTATATAGCGCCTTTATCCAAGGCGCTTTACAGAGATTGTGCATTACATTCACCCATTCACACACACATTCATACACCGATGGCAGCGGAAACCATGCAAGGCACCAACTAGCACATCGGGAGCAATTAGGGGTTCAGTGTCTTGCTCAAGGACACTTCGACAGTAACTCTGGGGGAGCCCGGGTTTGAACTGGCAACCTTACGGTTACCATCCAGGCACTCTAACCCCTGAGCCACCGCCGCCCTTTTTTAAAAAATATATTATTTTTATCCCACGATTCTGTAACCCATTTTTCACCCCTGTGTCAATCATCTAATGTGATCCTGGGCTCTACACACCCTCCACCAACCTAGTCCCCATATATGGGGGACAAGGGGAGACCAACCTAGTCCCCATATATGGGGGACAAGGGGAGACCAACCTAGTCCCCATATATGGGGGACAAGGGGAGACCAACCTAGTCCCCATATATGGGGGACAAGGGGAGACCAACCTAGTCCCCATATATGGGGGACAAGGGGAGAGCAACGGACTTGAACTCATGCTTCCTTCATGCCTGAGTGTCCAAGTTGCTCCTTTACACCTGACAGGGGGGAGTTTCCCTGGTTGGACGTAGCGCGTGGAAGGAACCCGTTATTCCAACCAGTTCCTTTCCCCTCCATCAGGCGACTCGGCTGGCCAGGGGGAGGCAGTTTAGTGACCAGGATTACTGCATGTTTTTTGTGAGGGTACCTACCCTTTTACCTGCTTTTTACTAACACTAACATTACAAAGATGCTCCAGAACATCGGGATGAACCTGTGTAGTTTATGGCTATACACGGGGCCCGAAGGTCGGCCCGAAGGTCGACAACCAGTGAATTATAATCACTGCACTGTCTAAAAGTTCACCCCGGCATGAACTCAATTAAAAAAACCTCCTTGTAGCTGTGTGCTATATGGCACATTATTAGGGCCATATATGAAGAACGAGAGGGGGGGGGGGGGGGGGGGGAGGGAGGGGGGGAGAGAGGAAAGAGGGCAGCTAAAAATAAACGGAACAACCTCAATAAAAAAAAACAACGTGGGAGGGTCTATAGTCAGAGCGCTAATGAAAAGGAATGCGTGGTATTCGGTTAGGTGCTGTGTGTGTGTGTGTGCGTGCGTGTGTGTGTGTGTGTCTGTGTCTGTGTCTGTGTCTGTGCGTGTGTGTGTGTGTGTGTGTGTGTGTGTGTGCGCGTGCGCTGTGCGCGTGATGGAGAGAGAGAGAGAGAGACAGTGAGAGAGTGTTTAATTTATTTAGAGTCGCCAATTATACTTACCCCCTTCTCTCCCATATTTAGTCGTTGGGTCAGTTTAGTGGTGGAGTCAGGGAAAACCCACGCATGAATTGAATTAACCCATGCTGACCTGAGATCAGATTCATACGAGGTTTCCACTGGACACACACTGGTCTGATGATTAACCCATTCTGACCTGAGATCAGATTCTAAAAAAATGTCAGTCGTTCTTCGGTTTAAAAAAAAAAATAGCAGACCTACAAGCTCGTAGCGCGCCACTCGGTGGCGCGCTATGAGCTTGTAGATCTGCTATTTTTCAATAGCTAAAACATAACATGATGCTAACACCAACATGGGTTCCCGTTCAGAATGGGTTAAAGCCACTTTTAATGAACATCAAATGAGCGATACGTTTATTTGGTTTGACGGTGATGAATGGGTTCTGCTTTGGGGTCCTCTGAGAGGGAGCATGTACCCAGTGGCGGCCTTATATATGTTTCAATCGTTTCAATTGAAACGGGCCTCGAGCTTCCAGGCCCCCCCCCCCCCCCCAAAAAAAAGTAAATATATGAATGAATGAATAGTTTATTTTGATCTTTCATAGGGAGACATTACACAAAAACAGTTTACTTTTTCTTTTGTGATCAAAAAGGCATAGGCAGAAGCTTAAAGCTTATAAGTGCCTATCCTTATCTCAACGTGCTCCAACATACTGTTGAAGACATGCATAACAATCAACACAAAAAAAAACAAAAAACAAATGACATTTATAGAAGAATAGAAAATTAAACAAACCAAAAGCAAAAACTGAAAATAAACGAGAAAGACCAAAGAAAGAAAAAAACAAGGAGGAAAAAAAGACAAAAAACAGACAAAGCCAAATGTTATACTAAGTCCAACTCTACATGGCATAAACATAGCTCAGCTCCCTACTCATTCCAGGTTATATCCATGCAATATTTCCTGTTTGAGCCTCTTTTTAAATTGTTTAAGGTTGTTGCTTTGCTTAATTGTCTCAGACAAGCTATTCCACAGCTTAACCCCATGGACAGAAACACACATGCTCTTTAAGGTTGATTCAACACTTATTTGTTTGAAGTTTAGTTCCCCTCTCAGCTCATATCTCCCATCCCTATCCCTAAACCTTTTTTGGATATTTCCAGGAAGCAGATTATGTCTTGCTTTAAATAATAATTGTGCTGTTTTAAAATCAACTAAATCAAAAAACTTTAATGTTTGTGAATTTAGAAACAGTGGATTTGTATGTTCATAGTAATTTACTTTATTTACTATTCTTATTGCTTTTTTCTGCAGTAAATATATTGGCTGAAGGTTGCTTTTGTAAGTGTTACCCCACACTTCCACACAGTAGGTGAGATATGGTGTTATAAGGGTGCAATAGAGGGTGTATAGTGATATAGTAGTAGTAGTAGTTATTGTAATTGTTCCCACTTCCCAGTGTGTGCACTCACTGCACTAGCAGCGCTGACAGTTGCGATTGCATATTAACCCTTGGACTACCAATCCCAATTTTTTTGTTTGGGTAACACATTGGCATATTTTTAATTAATCATTTTAACATTAATAGAAAGATCTGATGGTTTGAACAGATCGTTTATTTGCACATGGTATTGGTAATGTAATCTCTCGCATTGCCACCAGATGGCGGGAACGCATCATTATGCTGATTTTGACAAAAATAGACTAATCTGGTTAAGTCACTTCCGGTTCAACGATTGATAACATCCGGTAGTATTTTAACCCCGTGTCACTCGCTTGGCTGTCCGGAATGCTAAGCTAATGCTAACTTTTTTCATAACTAAGTCAAATTAAGGTCAAATCAACCCCAAAACATCCCAAAATATCACATGTTTTACAGCGACGCACATAGAGACGGCGCGAGGGCACGATAGCGCACGTTCGCGCGGATTCCGGCCGTTTTTTGGTAAATTACATCCAACATTACCGAAATTAGCGAGTAAATGCTAATTTTTGCTCCGTTGAACCCCCGATAACTGACATTGATTGACATTCCGTGAACGGGAGGTTTGTATTTTTTGCAATAATCCGTTTTTTCCGTTAATTGTAGCCCAGGGGTTAATTGTATGGCCAATGCTGCCTTCCAGTTATACCTTAAAGTAAAAGAAAATGTTTAATCAAGCAAGCTGCTTTTGTCTATTTTCTACTTGGCTGTGTATGCTGTTCATGCTTTGAAGTCTGAAAAAAAAGTAAACCAATTATACCCTGGCATTGGTACGTAATCTTCATCACGTCATGGGACATCCGCGGAAAACATACATGCACGGTCTGCTTAATGCCTACCGTTGCTGTCCAAAACTGTTCCTTTTATATTACTAGCCCTTACCCGTTGTGAGATATTTCCCCCCCCCCTTGTGGCCGTGGGGGGTATTGCGCCCGGGTGCGTTTGTAATTGACTAATAAATAAATTAATAATCATTAATGTGTCAAATCGAAAAAAGGGCTTCGTTACGCCCTCCATATTCATATGGTCAATGCCGTGGGAGTGATTGGTGCAGGCAGTAAGGAGCTACGGCACTGTTTCTGACACATACACACACACACACACGCAGACAGACATTGTTAGAATTATAGTATGATGATGATGATGATGATTGTTAAAAAAGCGAATGAACGTATAGCTAGTACAGTATTGTAGCACATCTGCTATTTTCCCAACTTTTGTGCGACACTCTTGTATGATGAAGTCGGGCATTCAATTACAAACAAAAAGTTGAAATATGAGGTTTCTGCCTGACAGCGACAATATTATCCCATTTCGGGGCGGGAACCCCTTTTGGTGTTTTAACTAAGCATTATGTTATACTTTAGCTATTGAAAAAGTAGCAGATCTACAAGCTTGTATAGGTCTGCTATTTTTGAAAAATCTTAAAAATGCGGCACAAATCTTTTAGGGATGCACCGAAAGGGAAATTCTTGGCCGAAACCGAATACCGAATATAGGAAACAGTTGGCCGAAAACCAAATACCATAATATCCGAATATGATTAATATTATACATCTTTTTCCTACCATTGCTGTCATGGCCGTACCTTAAAGCTACCTGATTTATGGCAAAATAAATGGTTATGGCAAAACTTAACTTAAAAAAAACAATCACTATTATGGGTCCATAAAACATTTATTCAGCTCTTTTGAATACATTAATTGCATACACTATTCGGTGATATATTTTCTGCCTATTCGGGCCGAAACCGAATAGGCCGGAAATGCATTTTTAGCTATTTTCTGCCGAATATTTCCTGCGGACGAATATTCAGTGCATCACTACTTTGAATATAATTATATTCTTACAGAACGAACGTTTTTTTTTATTACGACGTCAGGCCTAAATGGGTTATAGTGCAGCGATAAGCAAGTGTTTTCAAATACATTCAATTACAATAATAATAAACTTTATTTGTATAGCACCTTTCATACACTCAGAAAACAGAAACTACTATCTACCCAAATATATTGGTGAATCATTTTTACACCCTTAATTATCGAGTAAACTTGACTGCTATGAAATCAAGTAAAATCTACCTTAAAAATTAAGTAAGTGCAAGTAATATATTAAAGCAGGTTGAAATGACAATTATTGAGTAGATAAAATTAATATGCATTAGCACCTTGAAATGACAATAATTGAGTAGATAAACTTAATATGCATTAGCACCTTGAAATGACAATAATTGAGTAGATAAACTTAATATGCATTAGAAAACCTAGGTTAAAATTACATATAAATTTGAGTATATGGGATTGAAATTGATAGGTTGATTTAACTATATACGAGTGTATGATTTAATAAAATATATGCGTTACATTTACTCAATATTTTAACTGTATTCAACTCATAGTATTTTAATCAAAAAGGAATTCTGTATTTACCTTTGTCAAAGAGAATACACAATGCAATTATACAGATAAGTACGTTTTTAATTGACCAAAGTGAACATTATATGTTATATATTAAGTATTAAACATTCACATACTGTATGGGAGGAAACAGTCTGGCCACACGAAACAATGTGCAAATTACAATGTCAGCAAATACATTTTAAGAACATTAAACATTTCCTACTATGGGCTATATCTTGCGCCACCCCATATCCGTAAACTTATTTGCCATTCTTTACGATTTTGACGATCGACTAGTTGAACCATTTTAAAGTGTGTTTCAAAATAGTAAAAAATGGCAAATAAGTTCAGGGATAAGGAGTGGCGAAAGATAGGGCCGTATAAGTACAAACAATGTATGCATTCTCTGCAACAGAACATTTTCCTTAGACAATGTGCAAATTGTTGTCTGCAACAACATTAAAGAACATTTTCCTTGCCCATGGCAGGTAAATAAAACAAAACAAAAGTCCACGCACACTATAGTTGAGAGGACAAACATGATAGGATGGTCATTTGACTTTTTTTTTAGTCAAGGCTGGGTTTAATGAATTACCTGCCGGTGTCCCACCGAAACTATACCGTATACACACACGCGCAGTCGCGCACGCACACACACAATTTGATTGTCTACCCCCCCCCCCCCCCCCCCCCCCACACACACACACACACACACACACACCGTCACACTATACTTGACATAAACATTTTAGGTTTAGGTTAATTAATTTGCCTGCATGCCGGTGTCTAGCACCCAAATTAGCCGATCTACAAACATGCGCACACACCTGAAAACACAATTTGATTATCTATACCACACACACACAATTTGATAGGCTACTTCATCATAGCAAAAATAGCTGCCATTCTTTTTTGAAAACATTCATCTATGGTCACATGCAGACACCATATTGAAAGTATAGTTGGTCAACAGCCAACACGCATACAATTAAAACCTGGTGTAGTTGTAAAATTGTACAGCACCGAAAAACATGAACCCCAAAAGCATTATTTAACAAGACCCAGACAAATGAACATTAAGTATAAAAGAACTGTGGCCCTTTAAGCAACAAATGTTAGTTTTTAAAGTAATGTGCTTGGAGCAATCAATAACCCATTACTGTATAAGAAAAAAAAAGAAAAAGCAGGAAGGTCAAATGGGGAAGAATTTCTTAATATAGAAAAAATAAAAATAACGTTTTACTGTCTATCGGTGAGGTTTGTACAGATTAATACATTCTAATTGGCTATATGCACTGTGTACACATAAGCACCTCCACTTCAAAACAAGTCTGTCAGACGCACAGATCTGACATGCTGCTGTATGCTTTATACAATAGGCTTTCCTTTTGAACAGTGCAGTATCAGTCAGTGTCGTATGTGATGTGGTTTCCTACTAATCTGTTTTCACTGAAAACATTCAAACTGAAGTTGTCAGTCAGGACACTAGCCAAGCAGACATTTTTTCAGTGTCTGCACTTTGGGTGTAAGCTGTTGAGGGTCTAGTCCAAGCAGTACCTTTTGAAAAACCTCCAAGATGTATTTGAACTTCTTGGGGTACTTCAAGTCAAACACGTAGGTCAGTCCCAGGAGATAGCAGCAGGCTCTGCTAATATCGCCGAGGTTGTTGAGGACAGGGATGCCCTCAATAACAATACCTACATCAGCAGCTGGTGATTGAGTTTGCAGACTGTAGATAGTCATCAGTTCCCCCGACAACTCCTCTTCTACATCGACACCAGCATCCTGCACACATTGTAAAAATAGAATCTCATGAATGAAAACGTAATGATGATGTTCACGGTATTATCATTCTAAACAGTTACTACTGTTGCACAATTCCCTGCTCTGGGTGGGACCTCCGTCAGTGTCTTGAGTTTGCAATTGAAAACGTTTGCTGCCAACCAGTTGAAGAAATCACAGATTGAGGCCAGATTGAGACCATTCATGTTCATGGAAGAAGCTTGTAAACATGTATTCTATTGCCAATTTGTGACCTTGTAGATCTGCTATTTTTGCTGTACAACATGCTTCCATAATTAAGACATGCTGCCGTCTATGCTGCTATGGAACTTGTATCCATGTGCAGTGCAGACCTGAGTGTATCGTGACCTTACTTAGTATGTAGGAACACATGTCTGAACTGCAGTAGCACTAGACATGCCATCTCACAACCTGATTCTCTGGACACTTTCTCACAAAACAAGCTCCTCACTCTGCCGTTCTTGGCACGTTTGAGATATTGTCTCACAATTAGCCATGATGATGACATTAGTTAAAACTACAAATTGTTAAATACTTTATTTTACTAACTTCAACGTCCTTGATCAGGGCACCAGGCTCTTCTCCCAGATGGTCGATGAGGCACTTGATCACGATTCCTCTGGTTAGCTGTATGGGGTTTCCACTCTGCAGACAAAGTTTTATCCTTAATACAATGCATTACTTTGCACATTCAAGCTGGGCTTTTGTTTACCAACTTTAAAGTCTACCGTTTCAATTGTCTGCACACAGTTTTAGCATTTAGGGCCCCATTTCCACCAGTGCTAAACACATTATCCCGAAACTTCTTTGCCTTTTTTACTCTTTTGAAAAACAAAATTGGTCAACTAGCCAATCTAAATGAACAAAAATGTTTTTCAAAATAGTAAAAAAGCAAAGAAGTTTAGGAATAAGAGGGGTTTAGTACTGACAAGACTATTAAGACATGCATTTCGTCTATCAGGGAATGGACAGGACAGAGACATAGTGATGACTGTTTAGGATACATTAGTATCTAAAGTAAGTGATCGTAATTAACTTAATGGGACTGATCTAGGACATTTGACAGGTTTGCGTTACAGGCAAGATACTACAGTGGAAGTCAATGAGGAACATTTCTCACCCGCATGTGAAGTTACAACATGTCAAGGAAATTACAACACAAACTTTGTTCTAGCTTTTTAAAGTGAATGAATACCGAGAATAGAAGATCTGCAAGTTCACAGACTTCAGTGAGATGCAATGTGAGCTTGCATATCTGCTATTTTCTGATTTAGAAGCCGTTTTTAAGAATCATCCTCAGGTCTAAATGGTTTATTACCTGAAGCAGAGCACTCTTCTTTGCCCGATGTGGCTCTCCTACAGCACCTCTCTTAGATTGGAACATGGACAGCAGTTTAGGTGTGTAGAGGTCCAGTTTAGGTGTGTAGAGGTCCAGTTTAGGTGTGTAGAGGTCCAGTTTAGGTGTGTGGAGGTCCAACATCTCCATGAATTTCGGCTCAAGCTTCATTGTAGTGATCAACTTGAACTCTGCGCTGACCTGAAAAACAGATGAGGGGAAGGGAGAAAAACAAAACACATTGTGATCTTGTACATCCATTTTCCACCACTGTTGCTCCAGGAATGGGTACAATTGGTTAAATACAATGTAAATGTGTGTCACATGCAGGATGTCATTTCTGTTGAACCCTGCTACAAGAATCCAATTTACTCACTTGTGAAGCATCAAACAAGGCCAGCCATCTCTCCTTTACATCCTTGACGCTCATCTAGAAGAGATACACTAGGTGTTAACAGGGAACCAACAGACTGATGTAATGTTTCTTTCAAAAATGAGTTTGACTAATATTTGTCATACCAACTAATCTATAAAAATCACACCTGTGTGAACTGAGCGATGCAACTATATGCATCGTACTGTACTGTACAACTCATACTCTACAGTATAACTCGTACTGTACACTGTACTATGGCTGCTGTGTGTGTGACCTGAATCAGCCCAATCAACCCCAATTCGTACTCATCAGGACATACATATGGACATAGCAGTTGGAGCCGTCAGGCACCACTCAAATCCATATCACTGATAAACTACATCTACTGAGTCCCAACTGTAAAATCTCAATGATTCAACATTTTAATTATCCTCCTCAAGGATCAAAATATTACACAGGGAAGAATTATTGAAGCAGCTGTGTTCATATAAGGCAGCGAGCAGACAACGCAGTGGTAAATGAATAATATCTGCAACACAATGTTTCAGGAATATAGTTGAATAACTGTATAGAAAGGTTGTAAAACAATTATTAAACAGTGTCCTACCAGTAAGGTATCCAGTCACTTGTTTGTCCAGACTGTTGAATTGCTGTCTGTATGAGTCTAGATGCCTGGGGGACAGCCACCGGGAGGCAAAGAGGACAGCATACCGGGAGACAAAGAGTTGAGGTGGAGCTGGAAGACATGGACAGTAGAAAATAAGACTAAATACACAAAAATGAAACCCTGTTAATTTCCCATCAGGCACACTGTTCAATCCTTAGCTCTTGTCAATACTTTGCATTGATTCAATATTTATAAATGCCACAAAGACTAATAGTTTAAAACCCCCAAAAAGCTGAAATTGCAGATTTACAAGCATGCACACAACGCATCACAATGAGACATGCTGTGAGCTTGTAGATCGGCTATTTATTGCTACTTTAAGCGAGCAGACAACGCAGTGGTAAATGAATACTATCTGCAACACAATGTTTCAGGAATATAGTTGAATAACTGTATAGAAAGGTTGTAAAACAATTATTAAACAGTGTCGTACCAGTAAGGTATCCACTCACTTGTTTGTCCAGACTGTTGAATTGCTGTCTGTATGAGTATAGATGCCTGGCCCTGGGGGACAGCCACCGGGAGACAAAGAGTTGAGGTGGAGCTGGAAGACATGGACAGTAGAAAATAAGACTAAATACACAAAAATGAAACCCTGTTAATTTCCCATCAGGCACACTGTTCAATCCTTAGCTCTTGTCAATACTTTTCATTGATTCAATATTTATAAATGCAACAGAAAGACTAATAGTTTAAAACCCCCAAAAAGCTGAAATAGCAGATTTACAAGCATGCACACAACGCAATGAGACATGCTGTGAGCTTGTAGACCGGCTATTTATTGTTACTTTTGTGCAGACACTGTAGTATTGGTGACAAAACATCAAACGTTGAAATATGGAGATATGAGGTTTCTGCCCAACAGCAACGATGTATATATGAAATTATGAATACATTGTGTGTGTTTTTTTACGGTTGTTACCTCCTGGAACCCAGGTCAAGCAGTGATGAGGCTTTATTGTTGGCAGCAGCAGGGAAGGAGAATCAAACAGAGAAGGAGCCAGACATTGATGCCTACAGAGTCTACAGACAAATATGCAGACATGCACATGATCAGACAAAGCAACATACATTTTTATACAGGACTTTAGTCCATAAATAGTCAAATACCTAATCTTGCGATCACAGTCACACGGACAGATGCAAAGATACAGTCTAGTCTACTATTATTTTGTAATGGAAGTGAGCGACATGAAGATACAGCCAATGTTTGTAGCTTTGTATCTTTTGCATCTGCCAGTGTGATTGCAGCATAAGAAGTTGGCTAGTAGTAGGCTAGTACATAAAATGCCTTAATGATACTGGACTTACAGGCTATAGTTGACAATGTCCACTCTGTCTGATGTTGGCTCTTGGCTGCAGTGATTTATTCAACAGTCTACAAAACAAACATTAACCAACATTAAACTGTATACTTTACACCGTATACTTTAAAAACATAAATGTGGAAATATAGCTCATCTACAAGCTCACAAGCAGGCTTGAGTTTTTAGAATGATTACTTTTGCTAACAGACATTTAGCACTGATCTAAATGCATTTCGTTACATGCAGTTTATAATTCCAATGATTGTGTTGGATGACAATGTCCACATGTAATTGCACTGTCTGACGCTGCCTGCAGATTTATTCACCGCATTCTACCGCAAACTACGCAGCTGCGTAGAGGCCCCAAGAGTTCTCCCTGAAAAATGTTTAATATCGCAGCCCCGCCAGCCCGTTCCGCCTATTGCGGTCGGTTAGGGGGGGCTCCGACGGCCCATGGCGTCGCTTCCTCAGCGTCACTTCTTCATGATCCTCCCCCGTTAAGCGACGCCCGGTCGCGGCCGTCCGTCCCGTCGTGGGCTCCCCTGTTGGTCTATGTCCCCCTTAGCAAAAGTAATATTTCTAAAAGCTCAAGCCTATAGCCTATACTGCTGGTCTACGTAAAACATGAACCGCACGCAGGCACCGCAAAACAACAAGCTTATCGTCTAACGTTTACTGTATAGATGAAGCATGTTTAGTTTAGTATTACAGCATAGAATTCAACATAATAAATAAGCCCGCGTTTATAGCGGCCATTTTGATAGTTCTTTCAGTGAGCCATACATACAATCGTAAGTCAAATGAACTACAATTACCATGCAGCCCTGAGCCCTTCCCGTTCGGCGCGAACTTTCCCTCGCAAATAATGTGTAGGCTATTCTATGCATTTTAACATGATATTGTGTATATGTACATGGCTGAAACATGTGTAGTTTATGTGTATAGTGTCGACGACCACAGGCGTTGATGGTGGGGCTGAATGAAAATTAGCATGCACTCTTTAGTCTTGACAGTTGTTAGTTTTGCTAGCCCTATACGAGCGTCATGTAAACCATGGCTTTAGTCCGGTCCAAAAAAAAAGTATGAAGACACGGTCAACATTTAATTAACATTTGATAGCTGGCTACTTACCATGAAGGAGAACTTCTCTTGTAACTTCACTTGCGTGGCGCGGCTCAGCTGCTGCTTCTGCTGTATTTTGTAATGGCTGCCAGCTTTCATCGCTGTTATGAACTCTGGCCAATAAGAGGCAGGTAGGCGTGTCTAATGGGTATCTTAGATCATTTCAACCCAATATTATTAGTAGATACTAGATACCGTATCTACTAATAATATTGGGTAGGAATGAGTAATAATTACATTTCTTCAAACTGATCTGTATGATTACTCCATTCTCAAATATTATGATGGAAACTTACTGAGACTTGTATATATATTTGACCAATATTACCAGTTTGGCATATACTCATTTATTTTCATGAAATGAACTAAAACAATAGATGTACATTTAACTCACAAATAACAGTTGGATTTTTACTCATTAATTATTGTATATCCAACTAAAAGGATCCCATAAGTGATATTCACAGATTTTATTAAGCTAATATACCTTTTTTTAATAGTCGTACTTACAAGGCGATTGTTTTACTTTTTTGAGTGTACATAAATGCAGCTCAAAGTGCTTCACAGGGCAGGACACAAAAAAAATACAATAAAACACAAGTAGTTAAAATGATAGAACAATGGCAAAGAACAACATTGAATATAAGAACATAAAATAAATAAAAAACAAATAATAAAATACAATATAACCGTAACCCTCTTTTTCTCTGGAACAACCATCTACCTGATGGGAGCAGTACTGTACATATTGGAGGTACAGGACATTGGATTGACACTTTTCCTAATCTGTTTATCCACATGAACCCTGGTGTTCCGGGCCGTGTCATAACAGGTGAACATTCTGGGAAGATTATTAATAATAATAATAATAAAACTTTATTTGTATAGCACCTTTCATGACATCAAATGCAGCTCAAAGTGCTTTACAGAACAATGGAGAATAAAAGAAAAGCAAGGCAACGACATTAAAAAACAAGCAGTGATGGAATACAGTGAGGACATGAATAAAAAAAAAATAAGATCACTTAAAAGCAATGTTGTAGAAGTGGGTCTTGAGCTGAGCTTTAAAAATGTCTACAGAGGCTGCCTGACGAAGGGAGCTTGTTCCATGCCGATGGCCCGTAGAAGCAAAAAGCTGCTTCCCCGTATTTTTTAGTTGCCATTTTTTTAGGCAAAGCGAGCAGGCCAGCAGTGGAAGACCTTAGGGGGGGGCGGTTTGGGATATATTTATATTTAGATTGAGGAACATTCGGCAAAGCGGTACATACCGTATGAACTAGAACGGCACTCTGTCGAGTGCCTACTTGGTTGTTGCACACAAGTAGGCCATCAATGGCCCACTTAGTGCGCAAGCAGAGCGTGCAAGTACTGTAGACCGCTACAAACCTTCAAATCTCAGCCTCTCTGTGAAGGAACGTTTGCAATATTGAATTATTAGGTTTAGCTATTTGCTACTGTACGTACCTTGCTTTTGGAGGAGAAAAAGTAGTATTTTGAAGTATGGTAATGATTACTTATGCCTGTTATGGCAGTGGTGTCAGATTACATACTGTACATGTATACATAGGGGCATTACCTTTAGTCCAGTCGACACTGAAACATGTCACCGTTACGTCACCATCGATAACCAATTATACCCTGGCATTGGCACATATATTCATAACGTCATATGCTCATATTATGACTATATATGTGTATATGTCTATATGTATGAGACAAAAAGGGACTCCTGCACATCCAAAAAGACCTGTAGGAGGTGCAAGTCTAGTTAGCAGGCATAGACATCAAAAAAGAGAAAAACCTTCCAAGGAAGGGACTGCACACTCCAGGGAACAGAGACGGACAACTTACTGCATCACACTTATTTATTAGCACGACGCGTTTCGCCGTGAGCTTCGTCAGGTGCTATACAGAGGTGTGAATGTCAAGTATATATAGAGACAGTCATTAGACAAAACCACCCCCCCGGGTGTGGCATCAATGATTCAATAAATATTCATATATGGGAGGGGCAGACTAGACACATGAACAAACAGATAAAAAATAAATACATCTCTTTCCATATATAAAAATGACAATAAAAATATATAGCAGATGTATAAAAAACAAACAAAAACCCACCACAACAGTGCCAATACACAATATACAGATAAAATATCATGGGCCTCATCCTATAGGGGAAATATGGAGTAGTTCAGGTCAAATAATCAAAATTAGGGCAACCACATCAGTAATAAAGGATTAATAAATAGGGCAGTAATTACACATTTATGACCAGGTTGTATGTATATGTAATTTATGAGTGATTGGTGGCATAATGTGGTTACTCGGGTGGTTTGATGCGTATGTCCCTGACACTGAAACACGTCATCATTACGTCACCACTGTAAACCAATTATACGTACTTCTCCGTAAGTTTCCATTTGGTTCCATTTTTAACACTGACCGTGAAAGGTCCATTTGGATCCCTGGCGGTCCCTGAACCTGATGTTTGAAACCGCTTCATAATAATAAGATGGTGCCAAATTCAGGACACCTGAACAAAGTGGTGTTGTTAGCCATGCATCGTGATGGTTTGTACTGTGTGTGTGACGTCGACCCGGCCCTGAACTCATCCTATCTATAAACAGGTTTCTCTTTTAAGATCTCAGAAAGAGTCAGTTAAGTACCATGAAGTCACACCATACGGGAGAAAGACCTTACCACTGTACACAGTGTGACAACGAGTGACTTGGAGAGTGGAAGCATATATAGGCTGGAAACGAGTCTAGGCGCTCCATCATCCCATCACAGAGTCCATAGCAGCCTTTCCGAGAATCACCCACTGCTCCCTGTAAAGGTATGAGGTCTCCCCAGACTCGGGTCAGCTTTGATGAGCGTCCATATGGCTTAACGTCTCAGGTCCACCTTCATGGACACGCACAGAGGCGGGGCCACAATGAGCTGGACTGCCAGATGCAGAGCAATAATGGCCAGATCCCCCCAGAAGCCTGTCGGACGATCAACAGCCCTCTAAACAGCCAGAAACAAGAAGACACAAACCAACCAAGATCGCGCCGTCATCAACAGCTTACCAAGACTATTGTAACTCGGCCAGGAGAAGTGAAGGCTCATGAGATGACTTGCAGAGGATGGAAACCCCACGTCTGTAAACAGTGTGACATGAGTTTCAGTCATTTAAGTACCTTGAAGACACACCAACGTATCCACACTGGAGAAAGACCTTACCACTGTAAACAGTGTGACATGAGTTTCAGTCATTTAAGTAACCTGAAGACACACCAACTCATCCACACTGGAGAAAGACCCTACCACTGTAAACATTGTGACAAGAGTTTCAGTCAGTTAAGTAACCTGGAGAGACACCAGCGTATTCACACTGGAGAAAAACCCTACCACTGTAAACATTGTGACAAGAGTTTCAGTCATTTAAGTAACCTGAAGACACACCAACGTATCCACACTGGAGAAAGACCTTACCTCTGTAAACAGTGTAACAAGAGTTTCAATGAATTGGGTTACTTGATTAAACACCAGCGTATCCACACTGGAGAAAAACCTTACCACTGTAAACATTGTGACAAGAATTTCAGTCAGTTAAGTGCCTTGAAGAAACACCAACGTATCCACACTGGAGAAAAACCTTACCACTGTAAACAGTGTAACAAGAGTTTCAGTCTGTTAGGTACCCTGAAGTCACACCAGCGTATCCACACTGAAGAAAGACCCTACCACTGTAAACAGTGTAACAAGAGTTTCAATCAGTTAGGTGACTTGAATAAAAACCAGCGTATCCACATTGGAGAAAAACCTTTCCATTGTAAACATTGTGACACGAGTTTCAGTTGTGCATTTGCTTTGAAAATACACCTGGAGAAAGATCCATCCATGGAACAGCTTGTCTATAGTCGGGTCACGGGGGCAACAGCTCCACCAGAGACCTCCAGACTTCCCACTCCAGAGAAACATTAGTAACTTGGTCTGCCACAGGGTCTCCTCCCAGTGGGACGTTTCCTCGAGGACCTCCCTAGGGAGACGCCCTCTAAGGGAGATGCCAGCCACCCGTCGAAGAAAATTTGTCTCGGCCGCTTGTATTCGTGACCTTATATTCTTTCAGTCATGACCCACACTTCAGGACCATAGGTGAGAGTAGGAACACTTCAGGACCATAGGTGAGAGTAGGAACACTTCAGGACCATAGGTGAGAGTAGGAACACTTCAGGATCATATAGGTGAGAGTAGGAACACTTCATGACCATATAGGTGAGAGTAGGAACACTTCATGACCATAGGTGAGAGTAGGAACACTTCCTGACCATAGGTGAGAGTAGGAACACTTCAGGACCATAGGTGAGAGTAGGAACACTTCAGGACCATAGGTGAGAGTAGGAACACTTCAGGACCATAGGTGAGAGTAGGAACACTTCATGACCATAGGTGAGAGTAGGAACACTTCAGGACCATAGGTGAGAGTAGAAACACTTCAGGACCATAGGTGAGAGTAGGAACACTTCAGGACCATAGGTGAGAGTAGGAACACTTCAGGACCATAGGTGAGAGTAGGAACACTTCAGGACCATAGGTGAGAGTAGGAACACTTCAGGACCATAGGTGAGAGTAGGAACACTTCAGGACCATAGGTGAGAGTAGGAATACTTCAGGACCATAGGTGAGAGTAGGAACACTTCAGGACCATAGGTGAGAGTAGGAACACTTCAGGACCATAGGTGAGAGTAGGAACACTTCATGACCATAGGTGAGAGTAGGAACACTTCATGACCATAGGTGAGAGTAGGAACACTTCAGGACCATAGGTGAGAGTAGGAACACTTCATGACCATAGGTGAGAGTAGGAACACTTCATGACCATAGGTGAGAGTAGGAACACTTCAGGACCATAGGTGAGAGTAGGAACACTTCATGAACATAGGTGAGAGTAGGAACACTTCATGAACATAGGTGAGAGTAGGAACACTTCAGGACCATAGGTGAGAGTAGGAACGAAGATTTCTCGGTAGACGGAGAGCTTTGCCTTCTGGCTCAGCTCTCTGTTCGTCACAACGGTGCGGTACAGCGACTGCAATATACCGATTCTCCGTCCTCCCCTCACTCGTGAACAAGACCCCGAGATAGTCCTAAACTCCTTCACCTTGCGTGATGTCTCATTCCCTACTTGGACTGCACTGTCCATCGGTTTCCTGCTGAGAACCATGGCCTCAAATTTGGAGATGCAAGATCGTCATCCCAGCCGTGAGAGCCCTTTGAAGCCCTTTGAATTGAATTGAATTGAGAGCTGAAGGTCTTGGACCGATGGTGCCATCAGGACCACATCGTCTGCAACTAGATGAAGTACCCCCTCGGGGCACAAGGTCTCCACCAGGGCAGGTCAGGTTGTGGTCTCCTGGTGGTGCTATAATAGGACAGGTCTCCACCAGGGCAGGTCAGGTTGTGGTCTCTTGGTGGCGCTATAATAGGACAGGTCTCCACCAGGGCAGGTCAGGTTGTGGCCTCCTGGTGGCGCTATAATAGGACAGGTCTCCACCAGGGCAGGTCAGGTTGTGGTCTCCTGGTGGCGCTATAATAGGACAGGTCTCCACCAGGGCAGGTCAGGTTGTGGCCTCCTGGTGGCGCTATAATAGGACAGGTCTCCACCAGGGCAGGTCAGGTTGTGGCCTCCTGGTGGCGCTTTAATAGGACAGGTCTCCACCAGGGCAGGTCAGGTTGTGGTCTCCTGGTGGTGCTATAATAGGACAGGTCTCCACCAGGGCAGGTCAGGTTGTGGTCTCCTGGTGGCGCTATAATAGGACAGGTCTCCACCAGGGCAGGTCAGGTTGTGGCCTCCTGGTGGCGCTATAATAGGACAGGTCTCCACCAGGGCAGGTCAGGTTGTGGCCTCCTGGTGGCGCTATAATAGGACAGGTCTCCACCAGGGCAGGTCAGGTTGTGGTCTCCTGGTGGCGCTATAATAGGACAGGTCTCCACCAGGGCAGGTCAGGTTGTGGCCTCCTGGTGGCGCTATAATAGGACAGGTCTCCACCAGGGCAGGTCAGGTTGTGGCCTCCTAGTGGCGCTATAATAGGCCAATGTGAAAAGGGTGCCATTTGGATGATTTGAGGGCATTTTGTTCCAAAAATGTGTTTTGCAAAAATCCACCTGTTGGTGGCGCTGTAACAGGCCAATGGGAAATTGTGGCAACAACAAAAAAAAGTGTTGTAACCTGCCGTTTTTTTTCCTACTTTCTAATTCTTTGTTTGGCCCGAGAAATTGTGTGTGTTGTCATGATTTGTCACGACAAGAGTTGGCTTCGTACGACGCTTAAAAGGTCTTTAATCAGACCAGTGTGTGTCCAGTGGAAAACTTCGTATGAATCTGATCTCGGGTCAGAATGGGTTAAATAAATACCTTTTGAAATGCCTATGGGGAAAATGCATTGGGATTCATTTCCTGGGCTACGAGCGGTACGAGCTTGTAGATCTGCTATTTTTGAAAAGTCGTGAGGAGGAGGGGGAGGAAGAGGAGGAGAAGGAGGGGGAGGAGGAGGAGGAGGTTTGGAGCTGTCTGTCTGTCTGTCTGTCTGTCTGTCCGTCCGAGCTGCTTTTCGGGAGAACGAAGGAAGATGTTTTGGGGCATTGAGTGTGTGTGTGTGTGTGTGCACGCACGCACGCACGCACGCACGCACGCGCACACTCACACGCACACGCACACGCACACACACGCAGAACAGAGGCTGGCATTTATAGCAGCCTATCGGATCGCCATGGGAACCGTCATGTGTGTCCTAATCACAGATGGGATACAAAGACACTGTTTTTGGACCCGCCCACTTCTGCTTCCCATAAGCCCCCCCGCCCCCCCCCGGTGTTTATCACAATGAACGCTTTCTGAGGCCCATGTGACCACCTCCATGTATCTGTTCTCTCTCTCTCTCTCTGTCTCTCTGTCTCTCTCTCTCTCTCTCTCTGTGTCTCTGTGTCTCTCTCTCTCTCTCTCTCTCTCTCTCTCTCTGTCTGTGTCTCTGTGTCTCTCTCTCTCTCTGTCTCTCTCTCTCTCTCTCTGTCTGTGTCTCTGTGTCTCTGTCTCTCTCTCTCTCTCTCTCTGTCTCTCTCTCTCTCTCTGTCTGTGTCTCTGTGTCTCTCTCTCAATTCAATTTCAAAAGGCTTTATTGGCATGATAAATATGTTTTACGTTGTCAAAGCGTACATACAACAAAACAAAAGTCAACAAACCTCTCTATAAATCAATAAATCTCTCTCCCTCTCTCTCTCTCTCTCTCTCTCTCTCTCTCTCTCTCTCTCTCTCTCTCTCTCTCTCTCTCTCTCTCTCTCTCTCTCTCTCTCTCTCTCTCTCTCTCTCTCTCTCTCTCTCTGGACATTAAATTGCTGATAGAGTGTAAACTCCATAATACAGTTAATTCTGCTCATATATAAGTTTCTATATCAGTGCAGACTGATCATCATCATCTCTCTCCCCCCTCTGTCTGTCTGTCTGTCTGTCTGTCTGTCTGTCTGTCTGTCTCCACCCACACAGAGGTTGCTGTCTGAGGTGAAGGTGTCTGTCTCCGTGGAGGACAGACAGGTCAGCAGGTACTGGCTGTCTGTCTCTCCTCTGTGTCCGCCTGGAGCCACTCCCTCCACACGCGGCTGTACCGGAGTCACGCCCAACCAGACGGTACGCACACGCAACGCACACGCAACGCACCACAACGCACACGCAACGCACACCCAACGCACACGCAACGCAACGCAACGCACACGCAACGCACGCACGCAAGCAACGCAACGCAACGCACGCAGCGCAACGCAACGCAACGCAACGCAACACAACGCACACGCAACGCACACGCACGCAACTCAACGCACACAACGCAACGCACGCACGCAACGCAACACAACGCAACGCACACACTAAACTACATGAAAACTACGACTGATGACAAAGTAAATATTTTGACAATTTCGTAAAATAAAAAGTAGACTAAAATGTTAGGAAGCGACAAGTGGACAAGAGATCCAGTACAAGTCATTTTACACTGTAGATTTCAGCAAGTGTAAAATCAGCATTTACTTTTTTTTTTAAAGAATATTATTGTTATTGGGTTTTTTCCATTTTTTTTAAATACAAGACATACAAGGAACACAAAACAGAACAAAACACAAAAAAACAACATCATCCAAAACAAAACTGACAATAACACATACCCACCCACCCGCTAGTAAAATCTGCATTTAACAACATCAAGGCCCGCCGAAATACATTTCATCGACCAAATCGACTGTAGATTTAGTCGACTAAAACTAGACTAAAAACACTTTAAGACATTCCAGGTGTCTAAAATGTGACTATATAAAACTAAACTAAAGCTATTCAAGAGACTCCGACTATAAAACTAAAATCTAAATGTTCTTTGTGAGGTGGCACGGTGGCACAGTTGGTAGTGCTGTCGCCAGCTAGAAGGTCCTGGGTTCGATTCCCGCTCGGGACACTGTGGGCTCTGGCGGCGTGTTTCCTCCTCCGCGTCATCAGCGCCCATACCCGAAGGCGGGGTTGGCGAAAGGGCCTTTCTGTGTGCAGTATGCATGTTCTCCCCGTGTCCCCTAGGGTAGGTACCCTCACATGTTCTCCCCGTGTCCCCTAGGGTAGGTACCCTCACATGTTCTCCCCGTGTCCCCTAGGGTAGGTAACCTCACAAAAAACATGCAGTAATCCTGGTCTCTAAACTGCCTCCCCCTGGCCAGCCGGGGCGCCTGATGGAGGGGAAAGGAACTGGTTGGAATAACGTGTTCCTTCCAACGCGCTACGTCCAACCAGGGAAACTCCCCCCTGTCAGGTGTAAAGGAGCAACTTGGACACTCAGGCATGAAGGAAGCATGAGTTCAAGTCCGTTGCTCCCCCCTTGTCCCCCATATATGGGGACTAGGTTGGTCTCCCCTTGTCCCCCATATATGGGGACTAGGTTGGTCTCCCCTTGTCCCCCATATATGGGGACTAGGTTGGTCTCCCCTTGTCCCCCATATATGGGGACTAGGTTGGTCTCTCCTTGTCCCCCATATATGGGGACTAGGTTGGTCTCCCCTTGTCCCCCATATGTGGGGACTAGGTTGGTGGAGGGTGTGTAGAGCCCAGGATCACATTAGATGATTGACACAGGGGTGAAAAATGGGTTACAAAAAAAAAAAAAAAAAAAAAATATATATATAAAAAAAAACTGAAAAGAGACTCCGACTATAAAACTAAAATCTAAATGTTTCTCCGCTGACGCCAGGTTTACTTCAACATCACGGTGGGGCTGCGCTCCTGTCCCGACAACGCAGACGCAGACGGCCACGCAGACGACGAGGAAGCCGCGGCGGCGGCGGTGGTGACGGTGCGTCCCGTGGGCTACAACGAGTCCACGGTGGTCACGGTGCGCTCCCACTGCCGCTGCCGCTGCCGGGCCACCGGGGGGCGCTGTGGCGACGACGGAGACAGGCCTGATGCAGAAGCGGCGTGCGGCGGCGGCAGAAGAAGAAGCAGCGGCGGCGATGATGTCGCCGACGATCAGGAGGACGCCGCGGGAAACGACCCGCACGGAGACACACTGGACCAAGGTTGGTCTACTTCCTGTTTACACTGGACAAAGGTTAGTCTACTTCCTGTTTACACTGGACCAAGGTTAGTCTACTTCCTGTTTACACTGGACCAAGGTTAGTCTACTTCCTGTTTACACTGGACCATGGTTAGTCTACTTCCTGTTTACACTGGACCAAGGTCAGTCTACTTCCTGTTTACACTGGACCAAGGTTAGTCTACTTCCTGTTTACACTGGACCAAGGTTAGTCTACTTCCTGTTTACACTGGACCAAGTTTAGTCTACTTCCTGTTTACACTGGACCAAGGTTAATCTACCTATTTGAATTCAGTTCGTTATATATATATATATATATATATATATATATATATAATTTTTCCTAGTTTTCTTCTAGTTCAGTTTAGTCATTTTTAAAAATTTTAGTTTTCGTTATTTCATTAGTTTTCGTGAACTATAAAAAGCTTGTTATGACCTTAGAGTATATATGAATAGAGACGGCACCCGAGTTCTCCTCCCGTCCACTTGCATTAAGTTGCTCAAAAGTAGTAGGAACAGAGTGCATTCTGGGATGGATTGGGCCCAAACACATGAACGCGCTGGTCCGTTGACTATCATTGCACGCGGTCACGTATGAAACAGTGTTCACGTATGAAACAGAGTTCACTATGAAACAGAGTTCACTATGAAACAGAGTTCACTATGAAACAGAGTTCACTATGAAACAGTGTTCACGTATGAAACAGAGTTCACTATGAAACAGAGTTCACTATGAAACAGAGTTCACTATGAAACAGAGTTCACTATGAAACAGCGTTCACGTATGAAACAGCGGTCACGTATGAAACAGTGTTCACGTATGAAACAGAGTTCACGTATGAAACAGAGTTCACTATGAAACAGAGTTCACGTATGAAACAGTGTTCACGTATGAAACAGTGTTCACGTATGAAACAGAGTTCACTATGAAACAGAGTTCACGTATGAAACAGTGTTCACTATGAAACAGAGTTCACGTATGAAACAGTGTTCACGTATGAAACAGTGTTCACGTATGAAACAGTGTTCACGTATGAAACAGCGTTCACGTATGAAACAGCGTTCACGTATGAAACAGCGTTCACGTATGAAACAGTGTTCACGTATGAAACAGTGTTCACGTATGAAACAGTGTTCACGTATGAAACAGCGTTCACGTATGAAACAGTGTTCACGTATGAAACAGTGTTCACGTTTGAAACAGCGTTCACGTATGAAACAGCGTTCACGTATGAAACAGTGTTCACGTATGAAACAGCGTTCACGTATGAAACAGTGTTCACTATGAAACAGAGTTCACGTATGAAACAGCGTTCACGTATGAAACAGCGTTCACGTATGAAACAGCGTTCACGTATGAAACAGCGTTCACGTATGAAACAGTGTTCACGTATGAAACAGTGTTCACGTATGAAACAGCGTTCACGTATGAAACAGCGTTCACGTATGAAACAGCGTTCACGTATGAAACAGTGTTCACGTATGAAACAGTGTTCACGTTTGAAACAGTGTTCACTATGAAACAGAGTTCACGTATGAAACAGCGTTCACGTATGAAACAGCGTTCACGTATGAAACAGCGTTCACGTATGAAACAGTGTTCACTATGAAACAGCGTTCACGTATGAAACAGCGTTCACGTATGAAACAGCGTTCACGTATGAAACAGTGTTCACGTATGAAACAGCGTTCACGTATGAAACAGTGTTCACTATGAAACAGCGTTCACTATGAAACAGTGTTCACGTATGAAACAGTGTTCACTATGAAACAGTGTTCACTATGAAACAGTGTTCACGTATGAAACAGTGTTCACTATGAAACAGTGTTCACTATGAAACAGCGTTCACGTATGAAACAGTGTTCACGTATGAAACAGTGTTCACTATGAAACAGCGTTCACGTATGAAACAGTGTTCACTATGAAACAGTGTTCACTATGAAACAGTGTTCACTATGAAACAGCGTTCACGTATGAAACAGTGTTCACTATGAAACAGCGTTCACGTATGAAACAGTGTTCACTATGAAACAGCGTTCACGTATGAAACAGCGTTCACGTATGAAACAGCGTTCACGTGTCATCCTGAACGTGCGCAATGATAGTCAACGGACCAGCGCGTTCATGTGTTTAGGGCCCAGAGCTGCAATACCAAATTCGGCCACTATGTCCATTTGGCCTCAGGGTTTCCTCCGGATGTCGTCTCTATTCATATTATACTAAGGTTATGACAGAAGGAGGAGGACATTGTACTTAAAGTCTTTATGTGTGTAATATGTGGTTAAAATTTTAGCAATGATCCCAGTGTCTCTGATGTCATGAACACTGGGCTCACTTACTTCCTGGACTACATGTTGTCTCGGTAAGACAGCCCCCCCCCCCCCTGTCCACAAGCAGGAGCAGTGCACCAAAGCATTATGGGAACTGTAGTCCAGGAAGTAAGTGTCCATGACATCAGAGACACTGGGCTCACTGCTAAAATCATAAAAATATCTAAAGCCCACAAATTACACACATAAAGACCCCCTATAGGAAAGTGTTCTAAATCTTCTAAATGTCATTAACATATATTATTGTGTACGGTACTTAAAGGTATAAAAGGGGTAAATGATGCAAACATAAACAAAACAGTATAATTAAAGGTATATTCAGTGATTTCACTAAAAAAAAACCTTAGGTTTCGTTTTTGGCTAGAAGACAAAGCCTTTCATCCAATCAGGATAGAGAGCCAAAAACGAAACCTAAGGTTTTTCGACCCCCCCCCAGGGGTTAACTGGGGGACAGGGAGGAACTCCTTATATGGTCAGCACACTCTATAGTATAGGGAGGATTATCACAACAAAACAAAAAAATAAGTGACATTTGAATTAAGTGAAATCACTGAATATACCTTTAACGAAAAAGTTTTTTAAAACTGTATAGTTTTAGTTATTTCGTTTAGTTTTTGGCTAACCGTAACACGCATGTCGTGAAGACTCAGGAGGCAGGGAGGAGGAGGAGGAGCTGGAGGAGGAGGAGGCGGAGTCCTGCCGCGCCCAAGGGGCGGAGCTGCCGTGCAGCGGGCGCGGAGCGTGCACGTGTGGGAGGTGCGTGTGCGAGCGCAGCCGGCTGGGCACCGTGTACGGCAGGCACTGCGAGAGGGACGACTTCTCCTGCACCTACCACCGGGGGGAGCTGTGCGCGGGTGAGAGAGAGTTTAAGGTTATCTTTATTTGTCTCCCTTGGGAGAAATGTGTCTTGGAGACAGAGCCACAGCTGCATACAGATAACAGACATGTTCACATACAAACACCCCACATACACAAAACAGAGATATTGCACACATTCCCTTGATAAAGTGCAACTAGCTCTGATTCATACCCTTCCTCGTATCAGGAAGGGTATGAATCAGAGCTAAAGTGCGACTATAGTCATTAAAGTGTATTCGGCAATCCCTGATTGAGCATTTTTAGTTGACAGGGGAACAAAAGAGTGTTTAAATCTATTATATACACATCGTGGAGTTCTATATCTCCTACCGGATGGCATTAGCTCGTACTCTCGGTACAAAACATGCAAGGGGTCAGATACAATATTGTGTGTGTGTGTGTGTGTGTGTGTGTGTGTGTGTGTGTGTGTGTGTGTGTGTGTGTGTGTGTGTGTGTGTGTGTGTGTGTGTGTGTGTGTGTGTGCGTGTGCGTGTGCGTGTGCGTGTGCGTGTGCAGGTGCGCGTGTGTGTGTGGTGTTACCTGAAAAAGGTGAGCAACACCCACAGTCAGTGTTGTTTTTGGCAGAAATTTTAGATTTTAGTTTTAGTCATATAGTCTCTTGAATAGGTTTCACTTTAGTTTTAGTCACATTTTAGTCACCCGTTAGTCTAGTTAGTTTCAGTCGACTAAATCTACAGTTGATTTAGTCGACTAAAAGGTATTTTGGTGGGCATTGATGCCGTCGTAATGACTGTTTTTACACTTGCTGTAAATAGAAGCTCACAACACGTTGCGCTGCGACGTGTTCTGAGCTTGTAGATCCTTTTAAATTTTACGCTCTCAAGAGTTAACCCATTCTGAACGGGCACCCATTGTGGTGTCAGCATCATGTTATGCTTTAGCTATTGAAAAATAGCAGATCTACAAGCTCGTATCGCGCCACCGAGTGGCGCGATACGAGCTTGTAGATCTGCTATTTTTGAAAAATCGAAGACACTTTTAGAATCTGATCTCAGGTCAGAATGGGTTAAAGATCTATACGGGTCCATTTGGTTACTCTCCGTCCTATAGCTGAGGGACCACATGAAACCCCCCCCCCCCCCCCCCCTCAAGGACCACTGATTGAAAACCACTCAATCAATCACTCAATCGCAGTGGTGGAAAGTAACTAAGTACTTTTACTTAAGTACTGTACTTAAGTACAATTTTGAGGTATTTGTGCTTTACTTGAGTATTTCCAAGTTCCAGTACTTTTACTTCTACTCCACTACATCTCAGAGCCAACATTTGTACTTTTACTCCACTACAATTATTTGAGAAACTTTAGTTACTTTAGTTACTTTGGCGATTTTAATTTTGATTAGAAAACATACATTAACCACTTCAACCCAATACATTTTGGCCATTTGAAAATAGCCGATCTACAAGCTCACAATGCGTCGCAACGCGACGCATTGTGAGCTTGTAGATCGGCTATTTTCAATAGACTTTGTACACATTTTGAACTTGTGAAGTGGGACATTCTGCAATATGAGTACTTTTACTTTTAGTACTTTAAGTACATTTTGATGCCGATACTTTTGCACTTTTACTCAAGTACATTTTCAATTCCGTACTTTTACTTGTAAAGGAGTAGTTCTAAATTGCAGTATTGGTACTTTTACTTAAGTAAAACAATTGAGTACTTTTTCCACCACTGCTCAATCAAATCGATCCGTTGTCTCTCTGTCTCCCCCTGCAGGCCGAGGCGAGTGCGTGTCGGGCGAGTGTGCGTGCGACGCCGGCTGGACGGGCCAGAGCTGCGCCTGCCCCGCCTCCACGGAGACGTGCCGCGCCCCCGGGGGGGCGGGGCCGGGGGCGGGGCCGGGGGCGGGGCCGGTGTGCGGCGGGCGGGGCCGCTGCGCGTGCGGCCGGTGTGTGTGTGACGACGCCCGCTTCTCTGGAGCCTTCTGCGAGAGGTGTCCCCTCTGCCACAGCACCTGTCAATCATACTGGGTATATAACTCATGTCACCTGTCAATCATACTGGTATATAACTCATCGTCACTCTGCCACAGCACCTGTCAATCATACTGGTATAACTCAATGTCACTCTGTCACAGCACCTGTCAATCATACTGGTATATAACTCATGTCACCTGTCAATCATACTGGTATATAACTCATGTCACCTGTCAATCATACTGGTATATAACTCATGTCACCTGTCAATCATACTGGTATATAAACTCATGTCACCTGTCAATCATACTGGTATATAACTCATGTCACTCTGTCACAGCACCTGTGTTGTTTTCGTCGACTAAAACTAAGACGAAAAATTTGTCGTGACAAATCATGACAATGAACACAAATTTTCAGGCCAAACAAAAAAAAACGGCAGGTTACAACACTTTTTTTGTTGGTTTTCTTCTTTGTAATTCTTTGTTTGGTCCAAAATATTGTGTGTGTTGTCATGATTTGTCACGACAAGAGTTGGCTTCGTATACGACGCTTAACAGGTCTTTAAAGGTATATTCAGTGATTTCACTTAATTCAAATATCACTTGTTTTTTTTGTTTAGTTGTGATAATCCTCTCTACTATAGAGTGTGCTGACACCATATAAGGAGTTCCTCCCTGTCCCCCAGTTAACCCCTGGGGGTCAAAAAACCTTAGGTTTCGTTTTTGACTCTCTATCCTGATTGGACGAAAGGCTGGGTCCCACAGCCAAAAACGAAACATAAGGTTTTTTGAGTGAAATCACTGAATATACCTTTAAATAAATACGTTTTGAAATGTCTATGGGGAAAAATGCATTGGGATTAATTTCCTGGGCCATGCAGTGTCATTAATAAAAGGACGGAACTTTATTGGCCCCTCTCCCCTCTCTCTCCCTCCCTCCCTCCCTCTCTCTCTCTCTCTCTCTCCCTCTCTCTCTCTCTCCCTCTCTCTCCCTCCCTCCTCCCTCCCTCCCTCCCTCCCTCCCTCTCTCTCTCTCTCTCTCCTCTCTCTCTCTCTCCCTCTCTCTCTCTCCCTCTCTCTCTCCTCCCTCCCTCCCCTCCCTCCCTCCCTCCCTCCCTCCCCTCCTCCCTCCCTCCCTCCTCTCTCTCTCTCTCTCTCTCTCTCTCTCTCCTCACCTCTCTCCCTCTCTCTCTCTCTCTCTCTCTCTCTCTCTCTCTCCCTCTCTCCTCCTCCCTCCCTCCCTCCCTCCCTCTCTCTCTCTCTCTCTCTCTCTCTCTCTCTCTCTCTCTCTCTCTCTCCCTCTCTCCCTCTCTCTCTCTCTCTCTCTCAGGAAGTGCGTGCAGTGCCACCTGTCACACGGTCTCTCACAGAAGAGGGAGGTCGCTGCAATCACACCTGTGTCCCGTTGGTGGGCTACGTAGACGACATGTCAGGTAAAATTACACAATGACCATACATACTCTCTCCCCATGCCTTCGGCCTGGTGGAGACAACAAAACATACTCTCTCCCCATGCCTTCGGCCTGGTGGAGACAATAAACATACTCTCTTCCCCCATGCCTTCGGCCTGGTGGAGACAATAAAACATACTCTCTCCCATGCCTTCGGCCTGGTGGAGACAATAAAACATACTCTCTCCCCATGCCTTCAGCCTGGTGGAGACAATAAAACATACTCTCTCCCCATGCCTTCGGCCTGGTGGAGACAATAAAACATACTCTCTCCCCATGCCTTCAGCTGGTGGAGACAATAAAACATACTCTCTCCCCATGCCTTCAGCCTGGTGGAGACAACTAAACATACTCTCTCCCCATGCCTTCAGCCTGGTGGAGACAACTAAACATACTCTCTCCCCATGCCTTCTAGCCTGGTGGAGACAACAAAACATACTCTCTCCCCATGCCTTCGGCCTGGTGGAGACAACTAAACATACTCTCTCCCCATGCCTTCGGCCTGGTGGAGACAACTAAACATACTCTCTCCCCTTGCCTTCAGCCTGGTGGAGACAATAAAACATACTCTCTCCCCATGCCTTCAGCCTGGTGGAGACAACTAAACATACTCTCTCCCCATGCCTTCGGCCTGGTGGAGACAACAAAACATACTCTCTCCCCATGCCTTCGGCCTGGTGGAGACAATGAGCATACATACTCTCTCCCCATGCCTTCGGCCTGGTGGAGACAATGAGCATACATACTCTCTCCCCATGCCTTCGGCCTGGTGGAGACAATAAAACATACTCTCTCCCCATGCCTTCGGCCTGGTGGAGACAATAAAACATACTCTCTCCCCATGCCTTCAGCCTGGTGGAGACAATGACCATACATACTCTCTCCCCATGCCTTCGGCCTGGTGGAGACAACTAAACATACTCTCTCCCCATGCCTTCGGCCTGGTGGAGACAATAAAACATACTCTCTCCCCGTGCCTTCAGCCTGGTGGAGACAATAAAACATACTCTCTCCCCATGCCTTCGGCCTGGTGGAGACAACTAAACATACTCTCTCCCCATGCCTTCAG
>NC_139697.1:52500-75000 GCF_964188405.1 Protomyctophum parallelum
CCGCAAACCGTTCGGCCACCGCAGGCACTGTTGTTTACAGGTGCATGGGAAGCCTGCTGCAGGGTCCATATGTGTCTCGGCACTATAGTGACACCTACTGGTTGGACTTGGAACTTAGAGGAAGACCATTCAGAGGTCACGCTCTCCTGCGGTTGGAGTTCATCCCCGCTGCCAGGTGTAATGGAGCGGCTACAGTGACTCTCTTGGCACGCGGTAGTCCCTTCCCTTTCCCAGGCCAGCAGAGGAGGAGGCTGGCAGTGTGCATTAACCCATTCTGACCTGAGATCAGATTCATACGAGGTTTCCGCCGGACACACACTGGTCTGATTATAACCCATTCTGACCTGAGATCAGATTCTAAAAATGTCAGTCACTCTTCGAATTTTTCAAAAATAGCAGACCTACAAGCTCGTATCGCGCCACTCGGTGGCGCGATATGAGCTTGTAGATCTGCTATTTTTAAATAGCTAAAGCATGACATGATGCTGACACCAAAATGCCCGCCCAGAATGGGTTAATAATGTATCTTGGCAGTTAATTTGGCTCTGCTATACATTTTCCTCCCTGGCTGCTCAGCACGAGACAAGTAGACAGCCATCATTAACCAGTAACCATTCAGAGCATGGAGATATTACAGCAATAAACCACAAGAGCAGTGAGGTTACAGTGTATTTTATAATGGCTGAGACTATAGGGCTTTAATATATGTCATGTCAGAGACCCCAAAAATGATAAGACCCCCAACTCAATATATGTTATTCCATGAGGAACCCCCTCAGAAGCAAAGATTTGAGTTAAAAACGTTAACTCACGTTAAAAACGTGAGTTAAAAATAGCAGACCTACAAGTTCCAAGTGAGCTTGTAGATCTGCTATTTTTCAATAGCTAAAGTATAACAGAAGCAAAGATTTGAGTTAAGCAATAAGCCACGAGAGGTCTCAGGCAGACCCTCGGCTGCGCCTCGGGTCTGCCCACCCTCCCAGCCAGTGTAAAATACCCGGTAAGCTGCAGGGCCTCGAGTGGCTTATTGCTTTTCTAAAACGGTTACAAACATATAGCAATATTAACCTAATAAAACTATTAAATTCACAACAGTAGCTACGCTTTGCGCCACCAGAGCGAGCAGCTTGTTTTGCTCGGCAAGTATAGCCCCAGTGATCGAAGGTGTGGGTTATCGGTGGAATTTACACCGGTCACGTGACGGTAACCAGCCAATCGGAATCAAGTATTGGGACTACCCGTTTTAGAACTGCTATTTCCCAGGGGGTTCTTCGAATTTTTCAAAAAATAGCAGACCTACAAGCTCGTAGCGCGCCACTCGGTGGCGCGCTATGAGCTTGTAGATCTGCTATTTTTAAATAGCTAAAGCATAACATAATGCATAAACACCAAAGGGGTTAAAGGAGCATTCAGTGATTTGGAGAAAAGAAAACCCGGTCCGGCCCGGTAACAAGATGTGCACATGCACACGTTCTACAGTGGGGGGGGGGGGGACGACGACAGGCCAACAGCACACACACCAAGCCTGCCTCTGCTCGATTATGATTGGAGGAAGGCCCCTCTCTATCCTGATTGGATGAAGAATGGGCCCTCTAGCCAAAAAACGAAACCAAAGCTTTTTTGCAAACTAAGCCCCTTCGCCACTCGTCCTACGCACTTCCACTTGGTTTGAGCATAGATATATGAATAATAGAGACGGCGCTGGAGGCGAGGGGAATCCCGCTGCCGTCTATTATTTATATATCTGTGCTCAAACCAAGTGGAAGTGTGTAGGGCAGGGCTTAGTTTCAGAAAAGGGCCCCAGGGGTTGAACTGGGGACAGGGAGGAACTCCTTATATGGGTCAGCACACTCTACGGTAGGGAGGATTATCACAACAAAAGAAAAGTGATATTTGAATTAAGTGAAATCACTGAAGATACCTTTAAAACTGTTTTGTTGCAAGGAGTTGCACTGGTGTGATTTAGGCCTGTTTCCTAAATGTTATTCAAACCAGTGATTGTCAAACATTTTCATGTCCTGTTTTTTTGTCCACACGATCCCCCATCGCGTATATTTACTATATTAGATTTGAATTGCTCATGTTGTAGAGTATACGTGGCTCCTTTTGGGCCTTGTTTTCACAGACCCTGCATGATCGCTTATTTCCGTCGCAAGGTCTGGCAACACTATAGCTCCTAGCAGCGGGTGCGCTGCGCTGTTCACTGGACAGCATTCAGAGACCCAGAGCCGTTCCTCAGCTGGGTTTAACATTTCCTCCCTGCTCCCAGAGTTAATCACTTTGTCCTTAACGAGCGGAGCCTGTCGAGGTCACGGCTACGCACGCACGCACGGCGCGGCTCCTTGGAGACGGAGGGAAAACTTCCGTTGACAAAACGTTTACGTTCCACCGCGTCTTTTCACTGTTTAAGCTTAACTTACAGTACCAGTGCTGTGGACAGGCAGTGGTGAGGGGGGGAAAGTACTTTACTTAACCCATTTTGACCTGGGAACGATTCTAAAAATGTCTTCTAAATCCTGACAGTTTTCTGATAAAGCTATGTTTCTATGTCAGTCGTTCTTCTACTTTCAAAAATAGCAGACCTACAAGCTCGTAGTGCGCCACTCGGTGGCGCGATACGAGCTTGTAGATCTGCTATTTTTCAATAGCTAAAGCATGACATGATACTAACACCAAAAGGGGTTCCCCTTTTGGTGTTAGTATCAATACTGCAATGTAGAAATGCTCTGTTTTACGAGTAAAAGTGCGGAATTCAAATGTACTTGAGTAGTAGAGTGCAAAAGTATTGGCATCACAATGTAGATCTACAAGCTACAAAGCTCATCACGAGCTTGTAGATCTGCTATTTTTGACAAATCTGAAAATGTGGCGCACATCTTTCAGAGCGAACGTTTTTAACTCAAATCTTTGCTTCTGGGGGGGGTCCCTGGAACAATATATTCCAAAGTGTGCGCGCGCAATTTTTTTTTACCTTTACTTTATTATCTTAGCGTTTTTACAATGCCCTAACCCCTAAAAATTAGTTATTTAGGTAGTACAGCAGCTCACACATATACACACATGCACTACAGCCGTACAGCGAGTCATCATATCATGATAAGAGAGATGATTACAAACTACAGTCAGAAGCCAGAAGTTAAGTTTAAAAAATAATAATTAAAAAAAAAAAAAATGCCAGGGGGTGCAGTGCCCCCCCCCCTGCACCCCCCCAAGCTCCGCCCATGTCCTTGACATGAAAAAGGTCGAGCACCGCTGACACAGAGGGTTTATCAGAAAGTCTAAATGGTCAGAATGGGTTAAAGTACCACAAACATCATGCATAATGTGCCATTTCAAAGTTTTCAAATGTAATACAAATCTTCTGAGAATAGCCTGATCCACAAGCTCTGCTGTAACCTTGTAGATCTGCTATTTTTCAATAGCTAAATTATAACAATGTTTAAAACACCAAAAGGGGTTCCCTAACTTCCCTCAAATGGAGTTTGATGTTACAATGGGTTTGTCTATACTCTATAGGAAGGGTGCGGGGCAGCTAAAATGAATATAAAATATCTAAATACTGAATCGAACAACTTATAAACGGTCTGGGGTGTTCACATAAGCCAGAGTAGACGATAAAATGACCAAAGGTTTTTTTTTTAAGTGAAATATATTGGTACAGTGCTTAAAACCCATTCTGAACAGGAACCCATTTTGGTGTTAGCATCATGTCATGCTTTAGCTATTGAAAAATAGCAGATCTACAAGCTCATATCGATATGAGCTTGTAGGTCTGCTATTTTTGAAAAATCGAAGAACGACTGACATAGAAACATAGCTTTTTCAGAAAACTGTCAGGATGTAGAAGATTTTTTTTTAGAATCTGATCTCAGGTCAGAATAGGTTAAGTAAATATACTTAGTTACTTTCCACCGCTGTGTGCAGTGAAACGGCCGCGCTGTTGGAAACACTCGACAACGATATGAGTTACGCTCCGAACAGTGGGCGGACGATGAAGTCATTTAAAGGGAGTGAGTTTAAAAGGTCTATTAGGTACAAGTTCAAACAAGTACAAGTTCAGCTTGTAGATCAGCTATTTTCTTTTGCTATATTCGAATTGAAATCCTGAAAATTAACATTTTTCATGTAATTTCAAATGCCTTTAATTATACGTGTGTTGAGCAATGAGCTATACTAATTTAGACTGAAGTAATGAAAGCGGGTCATGTTTGCAATGTTGTGGAATTGTAAACTAATATTATATCAGTATTCTGACATTAACCTGAGGGACCTGTGTGGCAAAAAGAATACTTTCTGGTCTTCACAGCCCAGACATCCAAACAGAAAAGTCCTATTTGATTGCATTAAATGACTTTAAATTCACTTCTTCACTCACTTTTGCCACTCGATTTGCCACTCTATCTGCCATTCACTTTATGCATGCGCATACCCTCTATGAACTTTCTACCCTCTATAAGAACGTGTCTGTTTTTGCTTCTTTTCTCCAGGACCTGGCGTACGTCCCCACCACCACGGAGAAGACGGTGACGTACCGACGGGACCGGCCCGCGGACCGGCCCGTGGAGATGCACATCCAGGTTCCCAAGATGCCGCTGGGCGCCTCCTGGCAGTGCTAGGCAAGCAGGCAAGCTTTGGCTAACTTATGACGCAAACTAGTTTTATGCCCCGGGGTGGGTGGGACTTCCGCCCTATAGTTTTAGACCGCGACGGAGGCGGAGCTTGAGCCGCCTCAGGCCCGTCCCAGTTGTGACCTGATAGGCAGAGAATAGTTAATGCCCCTCCCCCGCCCCCCCTCCCCCGTCCCCTACCATGAACACAGCGGAGAACTCCCTACCGCACCCAGACTGTCTCCTGGACAGACCGCCAATGAGGCACGACATGGTGAACTAAACCGAAGCTGCTATGGATCGTTACGTGTTTGTTTGTTGACCAAACTCCCGCCGCTGGCCGTTGTCGTGTAAGACTGTGGCCGCGGTTGACCAAAGGTTGACCAAACGCCCTGGCCTCTCATACACACATATCAAACACCATCAAACTAATGTTTGGTCGTTTTTTTTTTTTCTTTTTTTAATGGCCGCCCACAATGCTTTTCCAATGGGAGTCACATGGTTTGGGGGGGGGGGACAGAACACCATCAAACAGAACACCATCAAACACAAATGTTTGGTCAAAACCATGTGACTTAACTCCCATTGGACGAGCATCGAGGCCTCCCCATCAAACACGGACAGAAAACACAGAACATGCTATTGTTTGATACGTGTGTATGACCGTGTTTTGCGCGACTGTGTGGCCAGTATTTGTCCGATTCTACAGAAATGACGACGACGACGACTCACCCCATGTCGATGATGTCACGGTGGGGGGGGGGGGGGGGGAGGAGGGGCTTAAAGCCTTGTTGTCGATCACGACGGCGTCGTTCGCGGAAAACCAGCCGATCTGATCTACAAAGCACACGACGAATGGAACCGCGACTCGCTGTGAGCTTGCAGATCGGTGTATTTTCGGCGCGTGCAGCCATCGTACGACGGAACATAAATGTGTGTGTGTGTGTGTGTGTGTGTGTGTGTGTGTGCATGTGTGTGTGTGCGTGTGCGTGTGTGCGTGTGTGTGTGTGTGTGCATGTGTGTGCGTGTGCGTGCGCGCAGTGCGCGAGAAGGCGTCATATTTATGATTTGATGATAAAAACACTACCATGGTTTTAGGTCTACACGCTTAAACGACACTCCACAAAAACAACCGTCACCATCAAAGCCAAGCCTGCTATCATCAGCCTGTGTTAGACTGCCCCCCGGTGGTCACTTTGGGCTACGGCGTGCGTGCTTTCTCCAGCGACGCCGTGTACAAAGTGACTGACACTGACCTCAGCGCTTATTGTTGCCTTGGTATAGTCCATACGCAGTGGTGGGAAAAAAAAAAGTACTAGCATTATTACTTAAAAGTAATTAGTAACTAAAGTGTTCAAAATATTCAAATATGTATGTAGTGGTGTAAAAAGTACAGTATTTGCCTCTGAGATGTAGTGGAGTAGAAGTAAAAGTGTTGGAAATTTGGAAATACTCAAAAGTACAAATACCTCAAAATTGTACTTAAGTGCTACTACTTAAGTAAATCTTCTTAGTCCCTTTCCACCATATGTGAAGCGCACACACGGAGAACTGTAATATTGGCTTTTTAATTTGCTCGCATTAATGTTTAATGAACAGTTTATGTTTTATTTTATTTTGCGTCTTCTGAGGTTTATCAATCAACTGGCCTTGTTTGAGAATATTATTATAAAACTGTGTTTTTTTGGGGGTTTTTTTAATCATGTCAAATGAGCTTGTTTATTGTTTGTCAGTAATCTGGTTAGACTTGCACTATAGAAGGAGGATTATTTTTGTTTGCATTGTACTACTGAAAGAACTGTGGGGTCACCGATGGAAAGGAAAGGAAATGTTTACACAGGGTAACTGGACTAAGCTCAAGAACTTGTTTACAGCCAGGCCCTGCTCATAGAACATTTCATGGTAGAGGTTCAATGCCTTGCTCAAGGGCACTTCAGCGGTGGTCATTTTAACGTGCCGGTCCGGGGATACGAACTAGCGACCTTCCGATATCAAGACCGCTCCGCAAACCGTTCGGCCACCGCTGCCCCAATCAGCGATGGGCCCTGGGGGGTTAGAGATGGGCCCTGGGGAGTCAGCGGGGCACCCTGGGGGGTCACCGATAGGGCCCTGGGGGGTCACGCACGGGCGGGAGGGTGGTGTGTCTGGGACTGTCACCATTACAAATTACTTTTAAAAAAAGTAAAGAAAAAAGAGATGAAATAGCTAATCTACAAGTTTAAGGCGCTCTATCTACTTTTGGAAAATGTTTCAAAATGTGTGAACATTTCAACATGCAGTCTGTGTCTCATAGGAGGGCTGTGGGCAGTTCAGAAACCAGTCTGCGTCTCATAGGAGGGCTGTGGGCAGTTTAGAAACCAGTCTGTGTCTCATAGGAGGGCTGTGGGCAGTTCAGAAACCAGTCTGCGTCTCATAGGAGGGCTGTGGGCAGTTTAGAAACCGTCTTCCAGTGACATCATCATTAGACAGATTTTTTTTTAAAACAAGATTTTTTTTTTACAAAAATGTTTAGATTTTCATTATCGTGAGAACGATGGCTTCCATTTTCACATTGCAACTTTTCAGGACTAGAGAAAGCCTGCAGTTTCTATTAGCTTGGATTCCCCATCGATGATGTCACTGGAAGACGGTTTCTGAACTGCCCACAGCCCGACACAGACCGAGTAGAAAAAAATTGCGCCATTTTTTTTTTCATGATTATTAGTGAGGACCTATTATATGAAGATAGGTTGAAAAGTGGTGAAGTGGTCCTTTAACCCATTCTGAACGGGCACCCATTTTGGTGTCAGCATCATGTCATGCTTTAGCTATTGAAAAATAGCAGATCTACAAGCTCATAGCGCGCCACCGAGTGGCGCGCTACGAGCTTGTAGGTCTGCTGTTTTTGAAAAATCGAAGAACGACTGACATTTTTAGAATCTGATCTCAGGTCAGAATGGGTTCATTAGACCAGTGTGTGTCCAGTGCAAACCTCGTATGAATCTGATCTCAGGTCAGAATGGGTTAAAGGATCTAGTTTACCGAGAGGAAATGCCTCATTTTCCATCCCTTACGCACTAACCCAGTGAAGACTTGAATTCATGGAGAATTGTTTGGTTTTTTAAAAACTGGAACTGAGTGACAGCTGTACATTTTCAGTTGTACATATACACCGTACATATAGTGAGCTCATAGATCTGGCGAACGTCTGATAAATGATTAGGCCTTTACATCTATCTATCCATCTATCCATCCATCTATCCATCTATCCATCTATCTATCTATCCATCTATCTATCTGCACAATGACTGTGGGTTTAATGACTTGAGCGGGAACCCCTTATGGTGTTAGCACTATGTTATGCTGCTTTAATAGCTATTTAAAAATAGCAGATCTACAAGCTCGTAGCGCGCCAACCGAGTGGCGCGCTACGAGCTTGTATAGGTCTGCTATTGACATAGAAACATATAGCTTTTTCAGAAAACTGTCAGGATGTAGAAGACATTTGTATAGAATCTGATCTCAGGTCAGAATGGGTTAACAAAATCCAACCACACTGGACTTGTAACAGCGGACTGAAAACTGTGAACTGGGAAACGATTGTTATCATAATAGTAGTAATCATAATGTTATCATAATAGCCATGTATTATTACCAGGCATTACACAGAACTATGGCCGGGACTAATTGCGATTAATTTAGATTAATTAACTACAGAAAGATTAATCGCGATTAACTACAGATAAATTAATCGCACCTTTTTTTTCACCGCGGAACGTTTCTCACTGGTCGCTTTTCTATAGTACTGAAAACTGGAAATAATAAAAAGTCACCCCATTTTGTGTTGCCTAGAACTGGAGGTCTGACAAAAAACAGTAACAATATGAAGTAAGTACAGCTTTGTGATGTCACTGAGATGTACTTGTTACTGTTACTATTTTTTTTTCCAGACCTCCAGTTCTAGGCAACACAGAATGGGAATTATTATTTCCACAACAGGTATATTAATGACAGTAAAATGTTGAAAATGAGTGGTATCCTGTAGTCACTATTCGTTGATTCACTGGGATACCAAAAAACATTTAAAAAAAAGGTTTCTCGCTGTTCTCGGGTTGAATATGCGATTAAAATGCGATTAATCTAGATGAATTAATCGCAAAGCCTCTGATTAATTTTTTTAATCGAGTCCCAGCTCTAGTATTATTACCAGGCATTCCACAGAACGCGTGTGACCTCTCAGTGACCTCTCAGTGACCTCTCAGTGACCTCTCAGTGGACGTGAAGTCGTCTCTCTGTCGTGGTTGAAACCGAACATGTTCCACAACTATTTATACACTTTTCTTTATAGGAAAGAAAAGGGTAACACTTTACAATAACGACCTGTTATAAAGCATTTATAAACATTAATAAGCAGTTTGTAGATGAGTAATAATGTTTGTTGACATCCGTAAATGTTTACCTAAACATTTATAACTATGTGAATAGTTTACTACTTACTAATACCTTACTAATAACGTATAAATGATGTTTAAAAACATAGTTATAAATGTTTAGGTAAACATTTACGGATGTCAACAATGATTGTTCATGATTATTACTCATCTACAAACATCTATACATGTTTATAAATGCTTTATAACAGGTCGTTATTGTAAAGTGTTACTAAGAAAAGTGCTCAAAAAGCTTTCGCCATTTCGAGCTTGTGGATTCGTCACTTCCCAGGCTTTTGCGTCACATGACACTGTGTAGTGTGATCAACAGTGTTGTTTTTGGCAGCAATTTTTTTATTTTAGTTTTAGTCATAGTCTCTTCAATAGTTTTAATTTAGTCTCAGTCACCACTAATGTCTTATTGTTTAGTCTAGTTTTAGTCGACTAAATATCATACGATTTTAGTCGACTAAATCTACAGTTTATTTGGTCGACTAAAATGTGTTTAGCCTTGATGCCGCAAACGATGACAATTTTTTTAACACTTGCTGTAAATAGCAGATCTACAAGCTCACAACGCGTCGCTCTGCGACGCGTTGTGAGCTTGTAGATCTGCTATTTTCAGCATGCAACCAAGTGTAAAATTATACTTATAGTGGATCTCTTGTCCACTAGTCCCTTCCTAACATTTTAGTCTAGTTTTTTTTTGTTGACGAAATTGTCAATATATTTAGTCTTAGTTTTAGTCATCATAGCTTAGTTTTCATTTAGTTTACATTTAGCTTTTGTCAGTGAAAAAAGGTAGTCGACGAACATTTTTCGTCTTGGTTTTAGTCGACGAAAACAACACTGGTGATCAAGTACAAAGAGACACAAAAGTTGTGTGGAGTTGAGAGGTTTCTGCCCCCCCCCCCCCCCCCCCCCCCCCCCCAGACAGAACATCTACTGATTATTCTCTTTATATCATGGAGTCGATAGGTTAAAATGCAGTAACACTGTATGAACACAGGGTGGCGTAATTGGACCAATTATTATTCTTATACCAGGCAGACAGTCCCAGCCCAGGTTTTGGGGGTATATACTAAAAGGTACAGATATTGTTTGGGGTTAAAGTAAAGCCAATGTGGTACCGAGATGGATTGGATTTGTTCAAACAGCCATGGATGGCGGTGGGTGGATCCATTCCGGTCCTGTTCCATGGTTTCCACATGGTTTTGATGATTTAATTTTTATTGTATTAATTTAACACGATGTTTACAGCAGTAGCTGCTCTTTTTTTTTATAGTTCGGAACACTAATTATTTATTCTGATTTGTATTTCCCTCCTGTGATTTGTTCATTTTGTTTCTATTTTACATAATTATTGTTGTGTATTTTTGGTGGTACTAAAATATTCGGCCGCTATAGGTAGCCTATACTTGAGATTCAGGCAGTTATACATATTATTACATATATATATATATATATATATATATATATATATATCACCTTTTCCAAAACAGTGGTCGTTTTAATCAGACCAGTGTGTGTCCAGTGTAAACCTCGTATGAATCTGATCTCAGGTCAGAATGGGTTAAGGGTCACGACTTGAGTAAAACGAAATCCCATTTTATATAAATTATAATTATATAAATGTGAAAACAAACAAAGAAATCCCATGAATTAAAAAAATTAAAAAATGTTTAAGAAGTATAGTGGAAATAGCCGATCTACAAGCTCGCAACGCAGCACGAAGCTCCGCATTATTGTGCTTGTAGATCTGCTATTTTCACTATTGTGTCATGGTGTCCCAGCCCGGGCAAACGTCTAATTTCTCTCTTGGGGTTTCGACCTGAAGAGTTTGGGAACCACTGATATATATATATATATGTATATATATATCCCATTCTGACCGGGCACCCATTTTGGTGTTAGCATCATGTTATGCTTTAGCTATTGAAAAATAGCAGATCTACAAGCTCATATCGCGCCACCGAGTGGCGCGCTACGAGCTTGTAGGTCTGCTATTTTTTTTAAATCGAAGAACGACTGACATTTTTTTAGAATCTGATCTCAGGTCAGAATGGGTTAATCAGACCAGTGTGTGTCCAGTGGAAACCTCGTATGAATCTGATCTCAGGTCAGAATAGGATATATATGTATATATGGTTGAGCAGGAGTTCCTCAGGGCTCTATGCTAGTGTGTTTTCTGTTATTTTGGGCAAAGCTTTCCCTGAAAATAGCAGATCTGACAACAACAAGCTCACATAACTTTTGTGACACTTTTTGTCACTGTTTTGAGCTTTTAATTGTCAAATTATTTATTTTATATTTTTCTGTCAAGGCATATTTTCTCCGCTGCGGTTTAAGTGGTTAAAGTATAAATGGGGTGTAGTGTAGTTCACCCAAGAATTTATACTTTAAAAAAAATGACTTGTTTTCTAATCGATCACACATCCAATGAAAGCCTATATAGCTTGAATGCCGGTTTAAACTCCTAGACTGTATATCTCCCATAATTGACCCATGACCCCGGGCATCACATTATTGGCTTATAGGACAGTGGTCTGCAACCTCTTCTCATAATCAAGGTCCGGTATTTCTTCTGCATTTGAGCCACGAACCGTCAGACCACCATAACCATTTGATGAGATATAGGGCTGTATTTTGGCGTGTCTTAAGTACCGGGTCTTATTCCCTATAACTTGAGTAAACTAAAGACCTGGAGGCGTGGATCAATGCCATTTGGCTATTCTATGAGTGGCCAAAGAGCATTGATCACGCCTCCAGGTCTTTAGTTTACTCAAGTTATATAGGGAATATGACCTGGTACTTAACCCATTCTGAACGGGAACCCATTTTGGTGTTAGCATCATGTCATGCTTTAGCTATTGAAAAATAGCAGATCCACAAGCTCATAGCGCGCCACCGAGTGGCGCGCTACGAGCTTGTAGGTCTGCTATTTTTTTGAAAAATCGAAGAACGACTGACATTTTTTTTAGAATCTGATCTCAGGTCAGAATGGGTTAATCAGACCAGTGTGTGTCCAGTGGAAACCTCGTGTGAATCTGATCTCAGGTCAGAATGGGTGACACGCAAAATACAGCCCTTGGACCATCAGGCCCAAAACCTCAAGAAGGAGAGACAACAGCCAGGCAAACGATGATAAAAAATAACAATTCTTCTACGTCCTCTAATTGTGTAGACTTCTCTTTAAATCAAGTAATGCAGATGTTTAGCCCCTTAGAGCGTTGAAATGAAACAAAATGGACCTGTAAGGGTCCATTTGGTTTCATTGTATGTTATACTCTCTCAAGAGTTAGAGATATATAGCGTAACAAGAAGACTCGCCCCGTTTCTGTTTTCCTCCCAGAATCTTCCCCAATGTGAGGGGTGGGAGAGGCTGGACAGCAGACGGCTGGACTTTGAATTTCTCTAACTATAAACTTTCATGACAGCAGACAGCCTAAGTACAAATATAGTGTGTGTGCAAAACCTTACATATACTAAATAATACTAAATTGTTTATAGGGTCAATATAAGTAAAATAATATAGCCTTTTCACAGGAGTATCTTTTTATATTTTTTCCAAAAAGAATACAAACAGCCAATAGCATATTACAAAGTTATCCCCCTCACTGGGGACAATTCCGGGAGGAAAAACGGGCACGCACCGGGTCGAGTCTTCCAGTTCCGGTATTCATCTGTAAGGGTCCATTTGGTTATACCTCCTCACTGGTGGTCACTGGCGGACCACTGGTTGAAAACCACTGGCTTAGGAATTTTAAAAATATATATCTCCATGAATTCAAGGCGTCGTGTTTAATTGGTAGAAAATACCATAATGTAATTTCTTGTGGTTGATCTAGTCCTTTGAATAACACGCTGTGGTCACACTGCGCATGTGGGAATGAATCAATCAGCAATAATAATAATAATAATAATATTAATAATAAGGTCTTAATCATCTCATTGATCTGGGCATTGACTTTGAAGTAACAAAGAGCACTTTCTTTCCTCTTATGATTTAATTATTTTATTTTATTTTTTTGCTGTAAATTGACGTGTCTATAGACGAGTAGCATGAATGTTTTCACCAAAATAAAAATGCAAGATTTATACCTATGGCCTGTAATGATGTTTTTATTATTATTATGTTTTTTCATCCCACGATTTTGTAACCCTTTTTCACCCCTGTGTCAATCATCTAATGTGATCCTGGGCTCTACACACCCTCCACCAACCTAGTCCCCATATATGGGGGACAAGGGGAGACCAACCTAGTCCCCATATATGGGGGACAAGGGGAGAGCAACGGACTTGAACTCATGCTTCCTTCATGCCTGAGTGTCCAAGTTGCTCCTTTACACCTGACAGGGGGGAGTTTCCCTGGTTGGACGTAGTGTGTGGAAGGAACACGTTATTCCAACCAGTTCCTTTCCCCTCCATCAGGCGCCCCGGCTGGCCAGGGGGAGGCAGTTTAGAGACCAGGATTACTGCATGTTTTTCTTTTGTGATGGTACCTACCCTAGGGGACACGGGGAGAACATGTGAGGGTACCTACCCTATAGGGGACACGGGGAGAACATGTGAGGGTACCTACCCTAGGGGACACGGGGAGAACATGTGAGGGTACCTACCCTAGGGGACACGGGGAGAACATGTGAGGGTACCTACCCTATAGGGGACACGGGGAGAACATGTGAGGGTACCTACCCTAGGGGACACGGGGAGAACATGTGAGGGTACCTACCCTAGGGGACACGGGGAGAACATGTGAGGGTACCTACCCTAGGGGGACACGGGGAGAACATGTGAGGGTACCTACCCTAGGGGACACGGGGAGAACATGTGAGGGTACCTACCCTAGGGGACACGGCGAGAACATGTGAGGGTACCTACCCTAGGGGACACAGGGAGAACATGTGAGGGTACCTACCCTAGGGGACACGGGGAGAACATGTGAGGGTACCTACCCTAGGGGACACGGGGAGAACATGTGAGGGTACCTACCCTATAGGGGACACGGGGAGAACATGTGAGGGTACCTACCCTAGGGGACACGGGGAGAACATGTGAGGGTACCTACCCTAGGGGACACGGGGAGAACATGTGAGGGTACCTACCCTAGGGGACACGGGGAGAACATGTGAGGGTACCTACCCTATAGGGGACACGAGGAGAACATGTGAGGGTACCTACCCTAGGGGACACGGGGAGAACATGTGAGGGTACCTACCCTAGGGGACACGGGGAGAACATGTGAGGGTACCTACCCTATAGGGGACACGGGGAGAACATGTGAGGGTACCTACCCTATAGGGGACACGGGGAGAACATGTGAGGGTACCTACCCTATAGGGGACACGGGGAGAACATGTGAGGGTACCTACCCTAGGGGACACGGGGAGAACATGTGAGGGTACCTACCCTAGGGGACACGGGGAGAACATGTGAGGGTACCTACCCTATAGGGGACACGGGGAGAACATGTGAGGGTACCTACCCTATAGGGGACACGGGGAGAACATGTGAGGGTACCTACCCTAGGGGACACGGGGAGAACATGTGAGGGTACCTACCCTAGGGGACACGGGGAGAACATGTGAGGGTACCTACCCTAGGGGACACGGGGAGAACATGTGAGGGTACCTACCCTATAGGGGACACGGGGAGAACATGTGAGGGTACCTACCCTAGGGGACACGGGGAGAACATGTGAGGGTACCTACCCTAGGGGACACGGGGAGAACATGTGAGGGTACCTACCCTAGGGGACACGGGGAGAACATGTGAGGGTACCTACCCTATAGGGGACACGAGGAGAACATGTGAGGGTACCTACCCTAGGGGACACGGGGAGAACATGTGAGGGTACCTACCCTAGGGGACACGGGGAGAACATGTGAGGGTACCTACCCTATAGGGGACACGGGGAGAACATGTGAGGGTACCTACCCTATAGGGGACACGGGGAGAACATGTGAGGGTACCTACCCTATAGGGGACACGGGGAGAACATGTGAGGGTACCTACCCTAGGGGACACGGGGAGAACATGTGAGGGTACCTACCCTAGGGGACACGGGGAGAACATGTGAGGGTACCTACCCTATAGGGGACACGGGGAGAACATGTGAGGGTACCTACCCTATAGGGGACACGGGGAGAACATGTGAGGGTACCTACCCTATAGGGGACACGGGGAGAACATGTGAGGGTACCTACCCTAGGGGACACGGGGAGAACATGTGAGGGTACCTACCCTAGGGGACACGGGGAGAACATGTGAGGGTACCTACCCTAGGGGACACGGGGAGAACATGTGAGGGTACCTACCCTATAGGGGACACGGGGAGAACATGCAAACTCCACACAGCTGTTTTTCTTTGTGTCTAGATTATACTATAAGGGTCGCAGTCCCGCGGCCCATGGACGAGCGACCCGGAAGAGAATCCCCCATTCATTTTCCCCATAGACATTTCAAAAAGTAGCCTATTTATTTAAAGACCTGTAAAGCCATATAACCATGGACTGAAGCACTGAGAAAACTGTTGCGCCTTTCTTCGTCCTTTTTTCTCAAACTTAACTACAGGAGCGGTGCAGGTCTGAAAAACACAGAGGAGAACTTGACCGAACACGACTCACTCGCTCACTGTATAACACAATGAAGTAAAGTCTTCTATAGACTGAGACTGAGGGAAACATTTTTCCTTTTATTTTATCATGCTCATAAAGTGCTAGCTGTGCTCAAAGTGCAATTAAAAAGCAAACGTTTCGGTCCTAAGACCTTCGTCAGTGCAGCTAAGCCATCCCTATAAGCCCTAACCACACCAAAGGGTCAAGACGGTTTTAGTGTCCAGGGTGGCACACTTGGTATAGTGCTGTCGCCTCACAGCTAGAAGGTCCTGGGTTCGATTCCCGCTCGGGGCGCTGTGGGTGCTGGCGCCGTGTTTCCTCCTCCGCGTCATCAGTGCCCATACCCGAAGGCGGGGTTGGCGAAAGGGCCTTTCTGTGTGGAGTTTGCATGTTCTCCCCGTGTCCCCTAGGGTAGGTACCCTCACATGTTCTCCCCGTGTCCCCTAGGGTAGGTACCCTCACATGTTCTCCCCGTGTCCCCTAGGGTAGGTACCCTCACATGTTCTCCCCGTGTCCCCTAGGGTAGGTACCCTCACATGTTCTCCCTGTGTCCCCTAGGGTAGGTACCCTCACATGTTCTCCCTGTGTCCCCTAGGGTAGGTACCCTCACAAAAACATGCAGTAATCCTGGTCAGTAAACTGCCTCCCCCTGGCCAGCCGGGGCGCCTGATGGAGGGGAAAGGAACTGGTTGGAATAACGTGTTCCTTCCACGCGCTACGTCCAACCAGGGAAACTCCCCCCCTGTCAGGTGTAAAGGAGCAACTTGGACACTCAGGCATGAAGGAAGCATGAGTTCAAGTCCGTTGCTCTCCCCTTGTCCCCCATATATGGGGTCTAGGTTGGTCTCCCCTTGTCCCCCATATATGGGGACTAGGTTGGTGGAGGGTGTGTAGAGCCCAGGATCACATTATATGATTGACACAGGGGTGAAAAATGGGTTACAAAATCGTGGGATAAAAAAATAAAATAAAATGGCCCCAAACCACACCAAACTACGGGTCGAGGCGGTTTTAGGGTTAACTCCTTGCAACCGTTTGGACTCAAGGAGTTGCACGGTGACCCTTTGGTGTTGGTTAGGGCTTTAGACTCAGACAAAGCCAACTCGGATGGTGACAAATCATGACCACAAACAACACATTTTGGGCCGAACAAATAATTAGAAAGAAGGAAAAAAAACACCTTTTTCAGGTCTTTTGGTGTTTTAAGCATTATGTTATACTTTAGCTATTGAAAAATAGCAGATCTACAAGCTCATAGCACGGCACCGAGTGCCGCGCTACGAGCTTGTAGGGTCTGCTATTTTTGACAAATCGTGAAAATGTGGCCAAAAACGTTTGAATATATTATTTCAGAGCGAAAATCTTTAACTCAAATCTTTGCTTCTGAGCGAGTCCCTGGAACTACATATTTTCAGATGCGGGGGTCGGCGGCCAATTACATATATTGGGATTTGGGGGTCCTTGACATTATGAAAATGTTTGTGACACCTGGACATCCTTTCATCATCTCCTGCATCAAGACTCCTGCATTGTCATTTCTCTTCCCTGCAATTTCACCACAACGCAGGAATTTACATAATGTGTTAAAAGGGTTTCTGACCCCCTAAACCGGGGGTGCCCAAAAGGTAGATCACGATCTACCTGCAGTAGATCACAAAGGCTGTGCAGGTATATAGATTAATGACATGCCCCTAAAGAATATTTAATTTACATATACAAATATATATATATATATTATATTCTTTGCATCTGCCACTTGAAATCAAATTACTTGATTGATTGATTGATTGACATAAAAAAGGGCCTTTCAGCTCAAACCCACAATGCAATCTTATAGTTTCAAGAGTGTTGCTCATGTGCACAAACGTCAGTATAGCATTACAAATTAAATACAAAAAACACTGCCTATTCCATAATATATTTAGACTATTTTCAGCAATGGTATTCAGTGGCTATAGATCTTGTTGAGCTGGTCATTTTTAAAGTAGCTCTCAAGTCCAAAAAGCGTGGCCACCCCTGCCCTAGACCAAAGGTTCCCAACCCACCACTGGGGTATACTAGTACCACTGGCTGAGCCCACCTCTGGTGGATAACACAGAGGAGTCGCCCTAAAAAAGGAGAAAAAAAAGACAAAAGTGGAATGAAATCATATTTATATATATTAGGTAGTTATTCTGACCAAGCAAGCCACTGGTTGAAATAGGCTCTCCAGCCGTGCTGAAATGAGCATGACAACACACCTATAGCCGTTAATAGAAGATTTAAGAACAGATGAATGACATTAGAAATATCATCAGTTGCGCTGATTAGTGATTAGACAGAGTTTTATCAGAGCAGCAGCATTATTGGCTTAGGAATGGAACACAAAGGGTGTTCGCTCCCGTATTTTAACAGCAGTTATCATGTTGGTACTTGGAGAGAGACATATTTCTTGAGGTGATACTTGTCAGTAAAAGGTAGGGACTTAACCAATGCCCTTGTCATTCCCTACACCTTCCGCTTGGGGGCAGTGCAAGCGCAATCATATACAGAGATGTTCACTTAAATAATATTATCGAAGACTTATTGCTTCAGTCTTCAAATCCATTTCTAATACTTCTTCCATTTTAATGCATGGCTTAAATTGCAACCCGCATCATTTTCCAATGCTTTAGTATATAGCAAGCCAAGCCTTATAAAAGTATATAAACACTCCCAAAATTCACCAGAGCACTACATATGCAAATTACACTATGTTAAAAAGTGTATTTATAGGGGAGACGGCCCTATAAATATAATCGTGGATATTTTCAATAGGTATAATAGGCCTACATATTGAAAATATCCACGATTATATTATATATATTATTATATATTATGACTTTGTCTAGATCTGACAATCAAGTCATATAAAATTAAACGAGGTTAACCAGCCGAACATTTAAGCACAAAATTCTGATTATTTTGAAGAGATTCATGTCATCATAGATTAAGACAAAAGCAACTCCTATACCTCTTATACTTTCACTGGCGTTGCAGGGCCTAATTAAAATGAATAATAAGTTGTAAACATAATTTGCATGCAGCCTTGGAATAAACAAAACAGCGCGTGATGGTCACGTTTTCAAACACTAGTGTAGCCTATATGCAATTGAAAGTTAAACAAAACTAAAACAAACGTTTTAATTAGATAAATTAATTCGATTTATACTTTAGCAAATAAAGTCGGTATTGAATGTTTATATAGGCCATACAGGATATTTGCAGTTTGCCATATAGCCTACCCAGGGAAATTATGCTGATTTGAGGACTGTCTGTTTGAAAATCAAAATAGTAGCATGATACTATAATATATAGCTATTACTCTAAAGTTCAAAGCCAAACTACGGGGAAATAATGGGATTACAAGTGTTTAAACTGTTCAGCCAAATGAGATCTATGTCTTCTTGTTCTTGTTTATCTCTCAAAAATAACCGAAGGCTATAATAATTTGACCTTTGGGACAAAGTAGGCATAAATCAATAAATCGGTGTGTCCAAAACGTATAGTTATACTACTGTACTTTGCCTTTGCACATTACATTTATTTAGGGCAGCATATATATATACGGATTCCCCACATTTTCCGCAACATGAATTAGATTCACATGACGTTGCAACTATATATGGCGCAGAGGAAAAAGCTCCAGGGGGTCATAAATAAATACAGCACAGAAGATCGCTGGCTGCCCTCTCCCCACACTGCAAGCACTTATAGGCTATACACAGAGACCGCTGTCTTAAAGAAGAAACTCTGAACATTATGAAAGACACTTCCCACCGCGCTCACTCACTGTTTGAACTGCTGCCATCAGGCAGAGACGGTTCTTTAGCTACATAGAAGTGTCTATTTGTATGTCTCTAAATGTTTTGATGAATTGAACAATGTGGACCCTGTTGTAAACAAGTGTAATGCTTAATTGGGTCGTCCACTCACAGTTGACAGTCTTTGTATTGAGTTTGTGCTTAAAATGTACTGTAAATTCTACAAACTGTTAATAAATATCAATCAAGAGTGATCAAGTCAGGGACCAACAGATTCATTCAGTAACAGCTTCTATCCCACAGCGGTATATAGTTGCACTCAATGCTGCTAAAAAAGGATCTGTTGCTGCCTGCGACACATGTTTTGTTTTTCTGCTATCTTGTGCGATAAGAGCTAAAAATTACATGTTTGTGCATTAGTGCTACAGGCAGGGGTTATGTGCAATAACAAGAAGTCATGTGTGTTTTTGTTTTAGCTTGTATGTTGTTTTGTGATATGATGCACTGATTGGTTGACACTTTTCATGTCGTTGTAGTCTACACGTTGCAATGACAAATAAAACATCTATTCTGTTATATTCTATATGAAGTATATGCAGCCAATATACGTTTAGTTTGTGTAGTTTATGAATCTAAACAATATATAAAAAATATATACCCGTGGCAGTCGCAGATGATCAGAATCTGACCAGTTTTATTGTTTCCAATAATAATAAAAAACAGATATACATGCGCAGATAAATTAAAACGACTTTTCAACCAAACAAAAATGAAATATATATACTGGAAAGAAAAACAAAGAAAAACTTAAATACCAATTAATACAAAGTGCGACTTCATATAGATTTCAACAAATGTTCAACCACCTGGTCTATTTAATTCAACAAATATAGGAGGTTTGGTTGGATATAAAAACAAGACTATTTAAAAAATAATTATTAGCCTAAAAACTGAACATAATCATAACATCCCTGAAAGTATATCTTTTAAAACAGACCCCACATTATACGTATAGATAATGAAACAAATCCCCAAAAACACAGCTGAGGTATATATAAAGGAATTGGGAAATATTAATCTTTTCATCCACAGAATGAAGGAACAATGAATAAAGTGCCAGTTCAGCAGTTATGAAGTGAAAACGCACTCCATATTCATATAGGCTATCATATTCAATGTAAACAAACAGACACACCCCCAAACAAAGTGTTGCTTTTTGCGCATCAGTTCATATGGCGAAGTTTAAAATTTTATTTATTTTTTTGCATCTCGGGTCTTGACGTCCATATAACTAGTAAGATCTACAAGCTCACAAACGTGTTGTGTGTGTGATCTTGTAAATCAAGCCAGTTCAGTGGTTTTCAACCTTTTCTCATATCGAGGTCCATTATTTATCTGTTTGATGACGTTTAGCCTCTCAGACCCCAAACTTGTGTTACATGAGAGAGAGAGAGAGAGAGAGAGAGAGAGAGAGAGAGAGATATAACAGGCAAAACGTTGATGAAAAATAGCAATTCTTCCACTTTCTCTAATTGTGTATAGACTTATTTTATACAATTCTTCGTTTGAATTAAGTAGGCTATAATGCGGATGTTCAGTTTAACGATAATTTAACTCATGAGAGCTATATGAATTAATAAGGGTCCAGTTGGTTACCAAACCAACTCTCCATCATTTAGTTGGGGGACAAGGACGGACCACCACCGTACTGGTTGAAAACCACTGCGCTGCTCGTAAATATAAACGGAATATAAGGCTTATATCCTAACCATCATCATCATCAGTCGCCTGGGTTGTGTCCTCCGTCGCCGGGGTGCGCCAGAGCCAGCAGGCCGGGAGAGTGGCTCGGGCTCCCGGCGGCGCTGTTGTCCGTGTCGCTGCAGCTCGGCCCGGGCTTCCCTCCTCCTACTCCTCCTCCGAGGAGCCCCGGTTCTCCCTCCCCGTCCTCCATGCCCTCCAACAAGCCGTCCTCCGGGGCGCCCTCGCAGCCGCCGTCCGCGCTGTGCGTGCGCAGGTGCTTGCTGAGGTGGTCGGAGCGCATGAAGCGCTTGCGGCACACCGAGCACTCGAAGCGCTTCTCGCCGGTGTGCGTGCGCAGGTGCCGCTGCAGCTCGTCGCTGCGCGTGAAGCGCTTGCCGCAGAACAGCCAGTTGCAGACGAACGGCCGCTCCCCGGTGTGCCAGCGCAGGTGCGCCTTGAGGTGCGACGTCTTGCCGTAGACCTTGCCGCAGCCCGGGATGTGGCAGCTGTGCAGGCCCCGGCGCCGCGGGCTGGTGCCCCCCGGGCCGTAGCGGTCCGCCTCCTGGCAGTTGGGACAGTCGCACGTGGCTCTGCCGGTGTACCTCCGCGACGAGGACGACGAGGAGGAGGAGGAGGAGCGGGACGACGAAGAAACCGGTAGAGAGACGGAGATAGCCATGAGACTCGGGTTCGTGTTCGTCGTCAGCGCCGCCGCCGCCGGCGCGCCCTGCACGGACACGGCGCCCGTCCTGGTGTCGGCGACGGCGCTGATCTGCTCCGAGCCGCCGCAGTACGAGGAGACGTTGAGGAGGTGCTGCGCCGCGGCGGGGAGGAGGTGGTGGTGGGGGTGGGGGTGGTGCTGGGCGGACGGCGCCGAGTTGAAGCCGTGCGGCAGCGGGCTGAAGTCCGTGCTGTAGCCGCCCAGAGGAGAGGGCAGGCCGGCCACGGGGCTCTGCGTGCTCATGCTGTCCTGCACCCCCCAGCCGGAGCCCATGCAGTCCCACCATGAGCTGGCGGAGCCGCCGTTCATGTTACCCAGGTCTCCTCCTCCCACCATGGGCTTGAACCACGACTCGTAGGGGTGCGCGTGGTGGTGGTGGTGGTGCATCCTCGGGTAGATCCCCGCGATGCCGTCGACCGACGAGGGGAACTTGGACAGCAGCAAGGAGCGTTGGTCGTGCACGGCGGTGGTGGTGTTGTTGTTGTCCGTCTGGTGGTACACCGCGTGGTGAGAGAAATCGTTCCCGTACGGAGAGCCCGCTGCGCCGGCGGCGGTCACGGAGAACGCGGAGCCGCTGCACGAGTCGCTCAGCCCGGCGCCGTTGCTCCGGGATGTCCCGCCGCC
>NC_139697.1:80000-262500 GCF_964188405.1 Protomyctophum parallelum
TCGCCCCTCCGGGCACCGGCCATCCATTCCCGGGCGCACAGGTGGAGTTTACCGCGGGGTGTTTTCCAAAAAGTGATCACTGACTGACTGTGCTGTGCACGCACACACACACACACACAGAGCCAACCCCAACAGATGTCCCCTTCTTTAACAAGCATTCTTTTCCCACAGCGCTGCGTGCGCGCGAGCCTGTGTGTGTGTGTGTGTGTGTGTGTGTGTGTGTGTGTCTAAAAATCCCCCCCCACCCCCCCACTAAATGAAAGCCCATCTCTCGCCCCAACCTGTTCCTTAGAGGCTATAATGACCGTATTATCACGCACCGCCGCGCGTCAACAAAGCCGGATCATCGCGTGCTTTCCCAGCAGGGGAGGGGGGGGGGGGGGGGGAGAGAGAGAGAGAGAGAGAGAGAGAGAGAGAGAGAGAGAGAGAGAGAGAGAGAGAATAATAATAAATAGTGAAAGAAAGAACCTGGCTATAGGGGGGAGGGGACGATGATGATGGCTGACGTATTTGATTTCTACTCTCTTCAGTGTTGTCGATTCCTCCGCCCCAACCATTGTTTTGTGTGTGTGTGTGTGTGTGTGTGTGTGTGTGTGTGTGTGTGTGTGTGTGTGTGTGTGTGTGTGTGTGTGTGTGTGTGTGCGTGCGCGTGCGCGCGTCAGTCAGTCAGGGACGGGTGAACTATAAGGCCAGCTGCCCGCTGAGAGACAATTAGTGGGAGAATTAGAGAATTCACAGAGTCAAAGGACTATAGCTGAGAAACATGACGCTTCCAAATATACTCTGATATGAAGCAGGCCAAAGTTCTGTGAGATGAATGAGGGATGATACCTCTGAGAAAGACAAGCTATATAGGCTGTTATTATAGGCCAGGGGTGCAGCCCACGCTTTTTGGACTTGATCAGCTACTTTAAAAATGACCAGTTCAACAAGATCTGTACCCACTGAATACCATGAGTCCATGACCATTGCTGAAAATAGTCTAAATATTTTATATTATGGAATAGGTAGTGTTTTTTGTATTTAATTTGTAATGCTGTAAATCCCTGGAACATGTGACCCGTTTAAACCTAAACATGTGTGTAATAATAAAATGCCAAGTGTTTATTAATGGTCATAAAATACAGTAGAACACGAGTTCACTCAAACATACCTCACGAGAACACCTAGTGTTTGAATTCTAAACACCTATAATATGACTGACTTTGATTGTAAAAACTAAACACGTTTATGTGTTTAAAAAGTGTTACGGGCGATTAAACATGTTCTTCTGTTTATAATCTAAACACTGTGACACGTTTAAAAAGTGTTACAAATATGTGTTTAAAACAGTTTATAACCTAAACGCTTGGGTTTAGTGTGATACTTACTGACGTTTGTGCACATGCAGCAACACTCTTGAAACTGTGGGTTTGAGCTGAAAGGCCCTTTTTATGTCAATCAATCAAGTAATTTAATTTCAAGTGCATGGCAGATGCAATATATATATATATTTTTTTATATTTAAATTAAATATTCTTTAGGGGCATGTCATGCGATCTACCTGCACAGCCTTTGTGATACTGGTAGATCGTGATCTACCTTTTGCAGGGCACCCCTGATATAGGCCTATATATAACACCTGTTTCAATTCCCCCACAACATCCAAACTTTAAAAAAAGATCATAAAGGATTGATTGATTGATTGTAAATTGTATTTCCCAGATTGTAGAATGGGAAAAGGTGAATGAATGTTAAAGTTCAAACAAATTATTAAGGTACAGGTCAATACAAAAACTGTTATGCGGATATAACCCCAGAAAGACTTGTGTTTACATCAGGGTCCTCCATTTTCAATTCATCTGAACATTAAGTTTAAAGACGTATATACAAATAGGCTTGACTTTCTTTAACTGCATATGATTTCATTTTCATAGAAAATGTATTTTGTCACTGAATCACTATATAGGCCTATAATTCAGAGCCAATATCAGTGGCGTGCACAGATAGACACTAGGGGGTGCTAGAGCACCCCCTGCCCTTTTGGCAATGTGCTCAACAAAAAATAAATCTTGATAAAAAACCCTTCTACTATATTATTTAGACCCCCACAATCTAAAGCTATGTTCCTATGTCAGTGGTTCTTCGATAAATAAATAAAATAGCAGACCTACAAGCTCGTAGCGCGCCACTCGGTGGCGCGCTACGAGCTTGTAGATCTGATATTTTTCAATAGCTAAAGCACCAAAATGCGCAGCACAAGGTGCCTTTTTTTTCACTTGAGCACCTGCCCCTCTAAATGTCTGTGCACGCCACTGGCCAATATACACAGTCATCCTCTCTCTCGTCATTTGTGCACAATAAAATAAAATACCGTAGAGAGGGTGCATGTATATAGGCCATACATGGGCAACTTGCGTCACGTTTTGAGCTTGTAGATCGGCTATTTTTGCTACGACCTGTATGCAATGTGGCCCTCTGGAGTGAGTGTGAGTGAGTGAGTTGCCCACCCCTGATATAGACTATATATAAGTATATATAATATATAGGCCTATATCGGCTATAGTATATAAGCCTATATAGGCCTATGTCACAGAATTCACACATGCACTTGAAGTTCTACAGGTATAGGCTAAACCTGACTGTTATAATGAAAACATATATATATATATATATATATAGCCTATACTTTCTTCACATGAATTTCAAATATATTTCTGGTGCACAGTGCCTATATTTTGAAACAATCACTGTGTGACGTGTGTGTGTGTGTGTGTGTGTGTGAGTGCGTGCGCGTGCATGCGTGGTATGCAGAATAAAGAGCATGCATATGCAGCAGTGGCAAGTGACAATTAAGCAATATTACAAAAATATTGTAAAATAAAGGTCCATTAATTATTCGGCATTTCAGCCATGGACCACCATTTTGATGACATTGATTGATTGATTGAAATATTTATTAACAGTTTGCAGAATTACAGTACATTTCAAGCACACACTCAATACAAAGACTGTTAACTGTGAGTGGACGACCCAATTAGGCATTACATTTGTTTACAAGAGGGTCCACCTTGTTCAATTCATCAAAACATTTAGAGACGTAAAAATAGACACTTAATCTATATAGTCAAAGAACAGAACAGGAATTCATCAGGTGGGTGGTGGGATTCAGATTTGAGCTTCTCAGACCCTGACCCAGGCCAGGATATCTTGTTGTCGTTGGATGAGATATTGTCCACAATTCCATCCATGACCATGCTGTATTGATGTGGTATATAGGCTACCATTAGGAGAGATAACAGGCAAACGTTGATGAAAATAACAATACATTCTCCTATAGGCCTAATTTTTGTTTTTTATTTCTCCTATGTTTTTTATTTCTTATTTTATCTTTTATTTTACTATGTTTTATTTTGAGTTAGTGTTTGTAAACAATTGCCTATGTTAAATGTTTGTCTGTGTCGGACCCCAGGAAGACTAGCTTTTGTCAAGGCAAAAGCTAATGGGGATCCTTTTATAAACAATAAACAATTGTCTAGACTTCTTGTAATGCAGATGTTTAACAATAATTGAACTCTTGAGAGCGTACGGGTCCATTTGCTTACCAACTCTCCATCATTTAGCTGGGGACCCCCTGGAACCGCCTCAAGGACCACTGGTTGAGAAGAGAACCACAAATGAGGTATAGGCCTGCTCCTGGCCGGTGGGAGGCAGCATTGTGCCGAAAAGGCATCAAGTCTGCAGGAAGTCACATGAAGATTCAAGAAGAAGGAGGAATGCAGGGTTGCCATGTCTGCTAATTATGAGCCACTTTGGGCTTGTTTTTTCTGTGAAGTTGCTTGTACATATTTTGTACCTATATAATGTTGTTTAAGTTTAAACTAGGGTTACATTCTCAAGTCAAGGACCTCCAAATGAATATATATATATTTGTCTGCGGACGCCCGTCCGAAAACATGTTATGCCAGGAACTCCCATACAAGATTTGTGTTGTTAAAAAAGTTTAAAGAATATTCCACATTCTTTTCAAAATGTAAAGTTGTTTTTGTTGTTGAAATACACGCTCACGAATAGCCTCTATGTGTTTACATGTTTTAAGGGCGAAAATGTGAATCCATTAAGACTCCTTCAAAACCGCTCTCAAAGGGCACCTACGCATACCTATTGTAAACAAGTGTAATGCTTTATGGTGTCGTCCACAGTTTTTGTATTGAGTTGTGCTTGAAATGTACTGTAATTCAGCAAACTGTTAATAAATACACAAATCAAATCAAATCAAATCAAATCAAATGAAATGCTTCTTTTGGTCTTGTTTTCATAGACCTGGTTGCTTTTTTCTCGACTCTCTCTCTCACACAATCTGGCAACACCGGAATGGAGGCTCGGGTTCATCGTGTTTAAAAGTGAGATAAACAATAAGCTACGGGTTGGATCTTTAATATTTACATTGTAAACAACAACAACAAACACACGGAGAGCAACAACAATGGAGGCTCTGGGTGGAGGAAGACCGTATGAAGTGGACACAGCTAGTACGGCCGATTTCATCCAATGCGAGGTGAGCAGAAGAAACACAAGCAGCTGCAACTGCAGTCCTGTTGCACACACGCACACGCACACATCCACGATGGAACTGTGGGCTGCAGGGCGCCATGCAGATCAAAGCAAAACTCAAGGAATGTAGTTGTATAATGTAGGATTGTAGGTTAGGTAGGCGTAGGCCTACTGTGTTGTTCTCCCTGCATGGCCTTTAAAAACAAAAACAAATGCTCCACTGTCTGGAGTAAAGGAGCGTGCAGTGTCTGATTGATTGAAATATGTATTAACAGTTTGCAGAATTACAGATATTTCAAGATATCACTGTTGTTGTTGTCGTCGTCAGTAAATGATGATGAGTTGCCTTTTCATTTTTCATGCTCAAATAAATATATAAGTTAGGCATACCATATTCTGAATGACCAAAAAGAGGACACATGCGCGCGTGCATGTGTCGTGCGTGCGCGGTTCTGTTTGAATTAAATTCATTTGTCAAAAAAGTTTGGCTCCTAAATTTGATCAAATATGCTTTTTATTAGTTATGTATTTATTTAAAGCAGTGGCTCTCAAAGGTGTGATCCAGGGACCCTCATGGTTCCTTGAGGGGGTTCCAAATGGACCCATTATAGGTCTGTAACTCTGAGAGTTTAACACATGGACCCAAATGGACCCATTATAGGTCTGTAACTCTGAGAGTGTAACACATGGACCCAAATGGACCCTTACAGGTCTGTAACTCTGAGAGTGTAACACATGGACCCAAATGGACCCATTATAGGTCTGTAACTCTGAGAGTGTAACACATGGACCCAAATGGACCCTTACAGGTCTGTAACTCTGAGAGTGTAACACATGGACCCAAATGGACCCTTACAGGTCTGTAACTCTGAGAGTGTAACACATGGACCCAAATGGACCCTTACAGGTCTGTAACTCTGAGAGTGTAACACATGGAACCAAATCATGGACCCTTATAGGTCTGTACCTCTGAGAGTGTAACACATGGACCCAAATGGACCCTTACAGGTCTGTAACTCTGAGAGTGTAACACATGGACCCAAATGGACCCTTACAGGTCTGTAACTCTGAGAGTGTAACACATGGACCCAAATGGACCCATTATAGGTCTGTAACTCTGAGAGTGTAACACATGGACCCAAATTGACCTTTACAGGTCTGTAACTCTGAGAGTGTACTAGTACAAATGGAACCAAATCATGGACCCTTACAGGTCTGTAACTCTGAGAGTGTACTCCAAATGGACCCTTTTATAACTTTTAACTCTGATACTGTACAAATGGAATAAAATGGGACTCTTATGGGTCCATTTGGTTTTACTCTCAGAGTTATGGGGGTCCTTGAAATTAAAAAGTTTAAGAACCTGTATGCAATGGCATATCTCTTGTAAAAAGAGAGACCAGCCTATTCTCCAAACCATTATCTTATGCTTTGCTAGGTTGTAAAAAATAATATTGGGTCAATTTAATTTGCAGGACTCGTCTCGTGCACAGCTGCCTCGCACAGCTGCCTTGTCTGTGCTGTTGACATGACATGGGCTTGCAGGACATAACTTTTATTTGTGACAGACACATAGTTCCTTTGCAGACAATACAATCTGCTTCTCATTGGTCAGTCACAAAGCTAAGAAAACAGTAGCCTATACTTTTTCTGCATGTCAATGATGATGAGATAGTTCTTTGGCATTTCAAGCTTTCCTCACGGAGAGCACAACAGTATCTGCAGCCTGCGGTCGGGAAATACAAAGTTTTATTATTATTATGTTGTAGTATTGTTTTGTAGTCATCAGGATGATATCATTACGTCATGTTGTAGTCATTGTTTTGTAGTCATCAGGATGATATCGTTACGTCATGTTGTAGTATTGTTTTGTAGTCATCAGGATGATATCATTACGTCATGTTGTAGTATTGTTTTGTAGTCATCAGGATGATATCATTACGTCATGTTGTAGTATTGTTTTGTAGTCATCAGGATGATATCATTACGTCATGTTGTAGTCATTGTTTTGTAGTCATCAGGATGATATCATTACGTCATGTTGTAGTCATTGTTTTGTAGTCATCAGGATGATATCGTTACGTCATGTTGTAGTATTGTTTTGTAGTCATCAGGATGATATCATTACGTCATGTTGTAGTATTGTTTTGTAGTCATCAGGATGATATCATTACGTCATGTTGTAGTATTGTTTTGTAGTCATCAGGATGATATCATTACGTCATGTTGTAGTCATTGTTTTGTAGTCATCAGGATGATATCATTACGTCATGTTGTAGTCATTGTTTTGTAGTCATCAGGATGATATCGTTACGTCATGTTGTAGTATTGTTTTGTAGTCATCAGGATGATATCATTACGTCATGTTGTAGTATTGTTTTGTAGTCATCAGGATGATATCATTACGTCATGTTGTAGTCATTGTTTTGTAGTCATCAGGATGATATCGTTACGTCATGTTGTAGTATTGTTTTGTAGTCATCAGGATGATATCATTACGTCATGTTGTAGTCATTGTTTTGTAGTCATCAGGATGATATCGTTATGTCATGTTGTAGTCATTGTTTTGTAGTAATCAGGATGATATCGTTATGTCATGTTGTAGTCATTGTTTTGTAGTCATCAGGATGATATCGTTACGTCATGTTGTAGTATTGTTTTGTAGTAATCAGGATGATATCGTTACGTCATGTTGTAGTCATTGTTTTGTAGTCATCAGGATGATATCGTTATGTCAGATCAGATTCAGGCTAGATGTGGCTGCCAGTGTAAATGGAGCCATGGGATGCACAACAAGTGGAGAGAAACAATGCCGATTATTTATTTTGTTTTCATCTTTTCCCTCTCCAGGTCTGCGATGAAACCATAAGGGGTTATTCATCGTACCAAATGCACCTGACCACTCCTGGACACTTGCAGGTACGGAACAGTTTTTTTCTTCTCCTATGTAATAGGAAGAAAAATCACACTCGTGTGAAGCGAGGGGGGCTCTAATCGTCATACATACATCATGTTGATACCTCATCACATTCCGTGCTCAGCCAAATCAAATCATCTCAAATTTGCCATAGAGTAAGGGCCGATTCATACTCCTATTTTACCGCTGTTTCGGCGCTGTAGTGCCGAAATGATTTCGGCTCGTCAGAAATTTTCAATAGCACCGAAGAGCCGACTTTAGGACGGTACCCCCCCCCCCCGAACCTCAAATGACGTCAAATTGTAGGCTCTACAGCGCCGAACCGACTTTTATTCGGCTCTAAAATAGGAGTATGAATCGGCCCTAAGACAGAGTTACGACAACCCCGTTCACTTCATGGCGCTCCAGTCTCTTCTACACAGACTTGTATTGAAAAGGGACAACCGGAAGTTTACCGAATGAATCCATGGGTCTATGGGCTCATGCGAGTACATGAACCATGTGACCGGGCGGTTTTCTGCCCCCCTCAATGTCGCAACTCTGTCTTACTCTATGGCTCTGGTACACAGCGACACACAAAGCTGGGCATCTTGCCATTAACCTTTTCGCTGCTATCTACGTTTATAAACGTATCTAGGCTATCGGTACCTAAAGGTGCTAACAAGGCGTATGCTCGTAGACAACCGTATACTCCATATATGAATGCGTCGACCGTCAATTTACCTTTTTAGCATTGCTCCGGTTAGTATGGAGAGCCTCCGTCCGCACCGGATATGGGATTTTCAAATCCTAGCTCCTGTTACAAATGTAACTTGTTTGTAATGCTAGCTAAGGAAGGGGTCTGAGCTAATGTAACTTGTTTGTAATGCTAGCTAAGGGGTCTGAGCTAATGCGACTGGTCACTGTGCTCACAACAAAAGCCCCCACCTACCCTGAAAAACCCGGAAATGAACAGCCCAGCGAACCACCTGTTTTGAATGTGCACATAATGCAGGAGGCAGCAGGATGTTTGCTTTGCTGAAAACGAGTGCTTCCAAACGCGTATATCTATTCTACGTCCGAACATAGACATGGTAACGCTAACGCCCCGCCTTCCTCTGATTGGCCTATACCGACACTGCCGGCCCTACCAGACTTTCCTCAGAGGTGGATAGCTATTATGCTGGATAGTTTGCCAAGAGGTTACTCCGTGGTGGGAAATAAATAAATAATACAAGTAGAAGAGGCAAACTAATATTGTTAATGCCGTTTATTTTACATGTGTACAGTGTAAACCTGAAACATTATTGTACTGTAAAAAGGTCTCTTTTCCCTTGTTCTTTATCTATTTTAGTAAAATAGTATTAGTTTACTATAATTAGATTAATACACGATAATGCTGTTGTAACACTTCAATTTCCCCTCGGGGATTAATAAAGTATATCTCATCTCATCTCATCTCATCTCAACACTAACACTTGAATTTAGAACACATCCCAAATCAAATCATCACGTGTTCAATCAATCAATCAATCAATCAATCAATCAATCATTCAATCAAAGCAAACGGCATAAACAATATTAGTTTGCCTCTTCTACAAAAAAATAAAAGTTACAAGTTACTGTCGCGCGTGCCAAGCTGTCATTCTCTTGTGTTATTCCCCACCTCGGACGGAGGGCAGTCTGGTGAGACCAGCGGTATTCTGTAGTGTCGGTATAGGCCAATCAGAGGCAGGCGGGGCGTTACCATGACGTAGAATAGATATACGACCTTCCAAACTCCTATGGCAAGATGGCCGTGGTCTGCATATAGTCAATACACTGCTAATGCCTAATACAGTGAAATACAGTAGCTTACGAATACTAAATTCATGTTAACTCTTGTCTTTCACCTCTATTACAATTTACAATTTACAATTTAGGCATTTAGCAAACGCTCTTAATCCAGAGCGACTTACATTAAGCAAGAACAAAAAGCATGGCAATACATCACATAAAAAGCATTTATCATGAAACATGTGTAAGCTAAGAAAGTAACAGTGGAATATCTATATAATGAAACTATACATATAAACTATACAAATATACTATGCTATACATATGTACTATGGTGTGCTATGACTACATACAATGCAATTATAGTGCTGTCTACATAACATGCTATAAGTCTGTATCAAATGCTATCTAAGTCTACAGAAATGCTATCTAAGGGGGTGGGGTAAGTGCTATGGGCCATGATGGAGTCTGAAAAGGTGGGTTTTCAGACTACGGCGGAAGATTGGGAGTGATGCTGCACATACATTCTCATTATGCTGCTGCTGCTCTACGACACCTCAGATGAGCTGTGGACTTGGTTAACTGTTATCTGTAACGATGGGATGTGTGTTCCCATCATGATATAACCATGTCTCTGTTAGTAGCAGTGGTGAAACTGTCCATTTTGACCATGTGGACAGATGACCAAATAATGCTGTTCAGTGCTGCTGACTGACTTGACTTTCATGCTTTATTCCTGGCAGAAACTAAAGGATCAATTGGATTTTCAAGGTAAGGATTGTTATTCAGATACTTTGATTTTATTTCAACAATGTACTGTATATTTAAAATAATATATTTGGCAGTTCGGGGGGAATACATAATGAGAATGTGTAACACATTTTCTATTTTTATTTATTTTCCCCTGAACAATCCAGGCCAGGATTATTCTAGCGGCGTGTCGTCATCTCAGGATTCCGGCGTGTCCTCTCAGTCACAAGCCTTTACAGATTATCCAGGGCAGTACCCCCACCACCACTCGGGGCGTCCTGACCCAAACATGCCGCCCTATCACACAAATGACCGCTACATGTCGGCAGACGCAGAGAGAGGTGCTACTGCCTATCCCGGCGAGGGGCATCATCTGCACAGACGTGACGATTATCACAGGGAATATGGAATGGACTCTGAGGACATGTCTAGAAGAAACTTCCACCAGGAGTCCGGCAGTGGTACCAGGCGTGATTTTAGGGAGGAGATGTCTCACGGACCAACCTACCACAATGAGGCTCCTCTTTACAGGAAGCCTTCGGTAGGAAGAGAAAACCGCCTCGGGGGGTTTACGGGAGCCGAGCACGGCGTTCCTTCTGCCTTTGACATCGACACTCGCCTCGGGCAAAGACAGTATCCCGACGAGTCCTACTCGAACCCCAGATCAGAGCCCCACCAAAGACCCTACCCTGGAGGCGAGGGTGAAGACGGGGCTTATTACTCCGAGGACAATCCCTGTCGACCGCTCTACCCTGGCGCTCACCCACAGCGGGGGCGGTCTCTAGACGGGGAACCCAGCAGACCTGGCGACGCTAGCGGACCAGGTAGGCAGGATCCGAGTGGCCAAGACGTGGCCAACAGGCAGAGGCTTCCCGAGCCTACGGAAATGGGACCATGGCAAGAGGGGCCAGCAGCAGCAGGTGAGCCTAGCTTCAGCGGGAGAGCTCCCCCTGTGGCCAACAGACTCCCCGACGGTGCCAGAGCAACGCCGGACGTCCCAGAGCCGTTTAAACGTCGTCTGCAATGGCCGTCTGAGGAGGATCAGATGAATGAAGGGAAAAGAAGGAAGAAGAGCTTTTCAGACGCCGCTGAAGAGGAGACGGAGAGAGCCAAGGGGATGTAAGTCTGGATTCAGTATTTTAGCCGTGACGTCACGTAAGCACCCCCACCCCGTCGCACTAAATCAACAACCACTAAAGTCTCATTTTACCGCTTTCCTCGCAACAACAAAGCTACTGGTCTCCCAAATCTGGCTGTGACAGGCCGTCTGCCCCACACTGAATACTATCGCCATTTTATTTCATTGTGTCAACTAAATCCTCCATTAGAGATCGTGCTAATGCAAACTGGACTGTTACCACCTTCAATAATAATGATAATAATAGTCTTTATTGTCTCCACAACATATATGTTCTTTGTCATTGACACTTGTAGGCCTACTGTGTGTATTAATATTTCTACTCGAGTTGGAAGCATTAAGACCCATTGTAACCCTCAATGGCTTCCTTTCTGAAAAATAACGTTATGGTAAAAAGATTCACGCGTTTAGGTATTGCTATGTGGTGCATAGCGACACATTCTGAGCTTGTAGATCTGCTACTTTTGCGGTTTTTAAAAGTAACAGTTCCCACCCGACTCGGACGATATCGTTTTATGAAACTCATCATCTTCACAATCTGTTTGTAAAGTTATTTGTCAACTGTTTAATAATTGTTATTTCATTCCTTCTTAAAGGCAAGAGGGGCCAGCAGGTGATCACCACCAGGGACCAGGTCTAGGACCAACGACACAAGACATCCATGGACCTCAGAGATGCATGAACGAACCGGTAAGTGAACCTTACTGAGCCATGAGGCCCATAGGGCAGGAACCATGAGGCCCATAGGGCAGGAACCATGAGGCCCATAGGGCAGGAACCATGAGGCCCATAGGGCAGGAACCATGAGGCCCATAGGGCAGGAACCATGAGGCCCATAGGGCAGGAACCATGAGGCCCATAGGGCAGGAACCATGAGGCCCATAGGGCAGGAAGGAACCATGAGGCCCATAGGGCAGGAACCATGAGGCCCATAGGGCAGGAACCATGAGGCCCATAGGGCAGGAACCATGAGGCCCATAGGGCAGGAACCATGAGGCCCATAGGGCAGGAACCATGAGGCCCATAGGGCAGGAAGGAGCCATGAGGCCCATAGGGCAGGAAGGAACCATGAGGCCCATAGGGCAGGAACCATGAGGCCCATAGGGCAGGAACCATGAGGCCCATAGGGCAGGAACCATGAGGCCCATAGGGCAGGAACCATGAGGCCCATAGGGCAGGAGCCATGAGGCCCATAGGGCAGGAACCATGAGGCCCATAGGGCAGGAACCATGAGGCCCATTGGGCAGGAACCATGAGGCCCATAGGGCAGGAACCATGAGGCCCATAGGGCAGGAACCATGAGGCCCATAGGGCAGGAACCATGAGGCCCACAGGGCAGGAACCATGAGGCCCATAGGGCAGGAACCATGAGGCCCATAGGGCAGGAAGGAACCATGAGGCCCATATGGCAGGAACCATGAGGCCCATAGGGCAGGAACCATGAGGCCCATAGGGCAGGAAGGAACCATGAGGCCCATAGGGCAGGAAGGAACCATGAGGCCCATAGGGCAGGAACCATGAGGCCCATAGGGCAGGAACCATGAGGCCCATAGGGCAGGAACCATGAGGCCCATAGGGCAGGAACCATGAGGCCCATAGGGCAGGAACCATGAGGCCCATAGGGCAGGAACCATGAGGCCCATAGGGCAGGAAGGAACCATGAGGCCCATAGGGCAGGAACCATGAGGCCCATAGGGCAGGAACCATGAGGCCCATAGGGCAGGAACCATGAGGCCCATAGGGCAGGAACCATGAGGCCCATAGGGCAGGAACCATGAGGCCCATAGGGCAGGAAGGAGCCATGAGGCCCATAGGGCAGGAAGGAACCATGAGGCCCATAGGGCAGGAACCATGAGGCCCATAGGGCAGGAAGGAACCATGAGGCCCATAGGGCAGGAACCATGAGGCCCATAGGGCAGGAACCGTGAGGCCCATAGGGCAGGAACCGTGAGGCCCATAGGGCAGGAAGGAACCATGAGGCCCATAGGGCAGGAAGGAACCATGAGGCCCATAGGGCAGGAAGGAACCATGAGGCCCATAGGGCAGGAGCCATGAGGCCCATAGGGCAGGAACCATGAGGCCCATAGGGCAGGAACCATGAGGCCCATAGGGCAGGAACCATGAGGCCCATAGGGCAGGAACCATGAGGCCCATAGGGCAGGAACCATGAGGCCCATAGGGCAGGAACCATGAGGCCCATAGGGCAGGAACCATGAGGCCCATAGGGCAGGAAGGAACCATGAGGCCCATAGGGCAGGAACCATGAGGCCCATAGGGCAGGAGCCATGAGGCCCATAGGGCAGGAGCCATGAGGCCCATAGGGCAGGAAGGAACCATGAGGCCCATAGGGCAGGAACCATGAGGCCCATAGGGCAGGAGCCATGAGGCCCATAGGGCAGGAACCATGAGGCCCATGGGGCAGGAACCATTCGTTTGAACTGTACCCATTCTACAATCTGTGAATACAATTTCCAATCAATCAATCAATCAATCAAACCTCAACCTTCCAGCCTCTGGGCGGACACTAAGCCACGGCGGCGGTGGCTCAGGGGTAGAGTGCCTGGATGGTAACCGTAAGGTTGCCAGTTCGAACCCGGGCTCCCCCAGAGTTACTGTCGAAGTGTCCTTGAGCAAGACAGTGAACCCCTAATTGCTCCCGTTGTGCTAGTTGGTGCCTTGCATGGTTTCCACTGCCATCGGTGTATGAATGTGTGTGTGAATGGGTGAATTTAATGCACAATCTCTGTAAAGGTGTATGAATGTGTGTGTGAATGGGTGAAGGTAATGCACAATCTCTGTAAAGCGCCTTGGATAAAGGCGCTATATAAATGCACCATTTACCATTTTAAGCCACACAAGGACACTGAGCTGGTCTATCGTAAAACCCGGCTTTCAATTGAGAAATCATATCTGACCCGTAGGAGAAGGAGGGAGACCAGCACACTGTCACTTTCTGCTTCAAGAGCTTTTATTTAGAGTCAAACGTGCAACATTCTGGTCTTCTTCTTCAGGCATCAGTTCAATGTCGGCCAGTTTTGAACTATGCCTGAAGAAGGTCGTGAGAGAGACCCAAACCCAAACGCATGTTTGACTCTAAATTAAAGCTCTTGAACCTGCAGTGCGGGACCTCCCTCCTTCTCCTACACGTCTGCTGCTTTGTCGCCAACGCATCTGCTTAAAACTGAACCAGGTGTGCGGAAGTCTTCTCTTCATAAGAAATTATACCTGGCCAGCATTTACTTAATGGTCTGACAGTTTTATATAATCCGTATAATGACGTCTTAATTGATATCACTCTAATGTCATCCTGTTCTCTTTTTTTTAGGGCCAGTACAAAACGGAAAGTCACCCAAGAGAGAACCCTGACTCTGAGAAAAGGTCTGGCAACCTCTCTGATCTAATGGTAAGCAGTGGCAGTACATTTACTTATGTACTACTGTGCTTAAGTACATTTTTGAGGTATTTGCACTTTACTTGGGTATTTACTGATGGTAAGCTCCTGAATCATTCGGCGCACAGCCTGCCCCAGCCAGTGATTTCTGCTCTAGAGGGGCGGAGCCTGGGCAGCATTCCTTTTCGGGTTCATGATCCGGGTTGGGAGCGGATGATATCGCTACGTCATGTTGTAACTTGTAGTCATTGTTTTGTAGTCATCAGGATGATATCGCTACGTCATGTTGTAACTTGTAGTCATTGTTTTGTAGTCATCAGGATGATATCGTTACGTCATGTTGTAACTTGTAGTCATTGTTTTGTAGTCATCAGGATGATATCGTTATGTCATGTTGTAACTTGTAGTCATTGTTTTGTAGTCATCAGGATGATATCGCTACGTCATGTTGTAACTTGTAGTCATTGTTTTGTAGTCATCAGGATGATATCGCTACGTCATGTTGTAACTTGTAGTCATTGTTTTGTAGTCATCAGGATGATATCGCTACGTCATGTTGTAACTTGTAGTCATTGTTTTGTAGTCATCAGGATGATATCGTTACGTCATGTTGTAACTTGTAGTCATTGTTTTGTAGTCATCAGGATGATATCGTTACGTCATGTTGTAACTTGTAGTCATTGTTTTGTAGTCATCAGGATGATATCGTTACGTCATGTTGTAACTTGTAGTCATTGTTTTGTAGTCATCAGGATATCGTTACGTCATGTTGTAACTTGTAGTCATTGTTTTGTAGTCATCAGGATGATATCGTTACTTCATGTTGTAAGTTGTAGTCATTGTTTTGTAGTCATCAGGATGATATCGTTACGTCATGTTGTAACTTGTAGTCATTGTTTTGTAGTCATCAGGATGATATCGCTACGTCATGTTGTAACTTGTAGTCATTGTTTTGTAGTCATCAGGATGATATCGTTACGTCATGTTGTAACTTGTAGTCATTGTTTTGTAGTCATCAGGATATCGTTACGTCATGTTGTAACTTGTAGTTTATTGTTTTGTAGTCATCAGGATGATATCGTTACTTCATGTTGTAACTTGTAGTCATTGTTTTGTAGTCATCAGGATGATATCGTTACGTCATGTTGTAGTCATTGTTTTGTAGTCATCAGGATGATATCGTTGCGTCATGTTGTAACTTGTAGTCATTGTTTTGTAGTCATCAGGATGATATCGTTACTTCATGTTGTAACTTGTAGTCATTGTTTTGTAGTCATCAGGATGATATCGTTGCGTCATGTTGTACTTTTTTCCCCCTGTCGTCTACTAGAAAACTATTTCTAGCTGTGAGATTGAGGGTGTGGACGATGAGGACTTCCTGAAGAACGCACTCTGCAACCTTCTTAAAGAATTCCAATCCAGGAAAAGGACAATGGAGAAGGTACACCATGCATTTCCATAACATATTAAGACCCGAGTTGCTCAGTGGCCTTGTGGTTAGAGTGTCGGCCCTGAGACTGGAAGGTCGGGGTTCAATTCCCGGCCCAATGCCTCCCTGCGTGACACTCAGCATCAAGGGTTGGATTGGGTGTAAGTCCCTGCGACATACTAGCATCATGTCCAGGGGGTGTACTCGCGCTCAAGCTGCCTCACGCTACAGAAACTGGAGATAGGCTCCTGCCCCTATGGGCCTCATGGCTACAGAAACAGGGGATAGGCTCCTGCCCCTATGGGCCTCATGGCTACAGAAACAGGGGATAGGCTCCTGCCCCTATGGGCCTCATGGCTACAGAAACAGGGGATAGGCTCCTGCCCCTATGGGCCTCATGGCTACAGAAACAGGAGATAGGCTCCTGCCCCTATGGGCCTCATGGCTACAGAAACAGGGGATAGGCTCCTGCCCCTATGGGCCCCATGGCTACAGAAACAGGAGATAGGCTCCTGCCCCTATGGGCCTCATGGCTACAGAAACAGGAGATAGGCTCCTGCCCCTATGGGCCTCATGGCTACAGAAACAGGAGATAGGCTCCTGCCCCTATGGGCCTCATGGCTACAGAAACAGGGGATAGGCTCCTGCCCCCTATGGGCCCCATGGCTACAGAAACAGGAGATAGGCTCCTGCCCCTATGGGCCTCATGGCTACAGAAACAGGAGATAGGCTCCTGCCCCTAGGGGCCTCATGGCTACAGAAACAGGAGATAGGCTCCTGTCCCTATGGGCCTCATGGCTACAGAAACAGGAGATAGGCTCCTGCCCCTATGGGCCTCATGGCTACAGAAACAGGAGATAGGCTCCTGCCCTATTGGCCCCATGGTTCTTCAACGCTACTTATTAAGACCTGAGACCCATTCTAACAGGTTTTATGTAAAACTTCTGTTGCTATATAAATCAGTGATTCTTAAACTTTTTAGTGTAAAGGAAATGTATTTGCAAGGCCGACGGTTGATTAGGTGATGTAATGGTGATGTAAAACAGTGTCAACACAAACATTAAATGGCATTAACAATAAAGAGACAATATGACGTAATAAGGGACAATATGACGTACATTTTCCCTTCATTGTCAATAGCGTTTTTAAAACGAACATTGAACTAAAAACAAACATTAAACCTGTATAAAAACCAAAAATCGCAATTGTGTGAAGTGAGGGGAGCTCTCTGTATCATCAGACATCCCATTCCGTGCTCGGCCAATCAAATCATCGCTACGGGGTGATCAGCCAATCAGAAACATGACGGGTGACCTCCCAGTTTCAGGGCGGACACTGTCTGGTCAACTTATTACAACATCTCCACGTGGGGATGTACTTTCTGAAGTGGTGGAGAATTGCTATATACTGTACATGGCAACAACTACCGCAAAAGGGTTTCCCCGTCATGAATGAGTTAAAAGAGGAGGGGTGGGATTTAATGAATAACCCATTCTGAACGGGAACCCATCTTGGTGTTAGCATCATGCTATGCTTTAGCTATTGAAAAATAGCAGATCTACAAGCTTGTGGGTCTGCTATTTTTGAAAAAATCGACATTTTTAGAATCTGATCTCAGGTCAGAATGGGTTAATCAGACCAGTGTGTGTCCAGTGGAAACCTCGTATGAATCTGATCTCGGGTCAGAATGGGATAATCATGTGTGTCGTCGTCCATTCTCAGAGCCCAGACCATGCAGGCACGTCGACTGATCTCCCCTGTATGAGCAACGACCAGCGAGCAACTCCTCCAGGCCAGCCAGACTTAAACGTCACAGCAGGTCCTGGAGAAGGCCATCGGACGCCTGCACCAGGCCAGCGTGACAGAAACCCCACAGAAGGTCCTGGAGAAGGCCAACGGACGCCTGCACCAGGCCAGCCTGACAGAAACCTCACTGAAGGTCCTGGAGAAGGCCAACGGACGCCTGCACCAGGCCAGCGTGACAGAAACATCACCGAAGGTCCTCATCAAGGCACACAGACATCTGTTCCAGGTCAGCGTGACTTCAAAGAAGAACCACAGGACACGCCCGTTGACAACCAACGCAGGCAACCGCAGGAAGCTCGCAGACAGCAGCAGCAGCGGGACGGCGACGAGCGAGGGCAGGATGCGCGCGATGATGGAAGCCGCGGCGAGCGGCGTCGTCTAGCCGCCGAAAGCAGCCACGCAGCATCGGACGCCTTCACATTACACTCCGACACGGAGGCCGAGTCGGATGAAGATCGGAAACCGATGAGAGCGCCGAGGGCACCGAGCAGATGTACTCCATTCCTAGATACCGCTAGTAAGTAGCAGTGGCGGCCTTACATATGCTTCAACCGTTTCAATTGAAACAGGCCTCGAGCTTCCAGGGGCCTCCCCCATTTATTATTATTATTATTTTGTAGTAGTAGTAGTAGTAATATTGCATTGCATCACAGCCTTCCAATCAGCCTCATCAGTTATTCAGTTATTCAGCCTCATCCTGTACGTCCACTTACCACTAGTTGTCAGCAGGTAATAATCCCTGCAGGTACTTGACCTGTCATGTCAGGTTGACCTGTCATGTCAGGTTGACCTGTCATGTCAGGTTGACCTGTCATGTCACGTTGACCTGTCATGTCAGGTTGACCTGTCATGTCAGGTTGACCTGTCATGTCACGTTGACCTGTCATGTCAGGTTGACCTGTCATGTCAGGTTGACCTGTCATGTCAGGTTGACCTGTCATGTCACGTTGACCTGTCATGTCAGGTTGACCTGTCATGTCAGGTTGACCTGTCATGTCAGGTTGTCATGTCAGGTTGACCTGTCATGTCACGTTGACCTGTCATGTCAGGTTGACCTGTCATGTCAGGTTGACCTGTCATGTCACGTTGACCTGTCATGTCAGGTTGACCTGTCATGTCAGGTTGACCTGTCATGTCAGGTTGACCTGTCATGTCAGGTTGACCTGTCATGTCACGTTGACCTGTCATGTCAGGTTGACCTGTCATGTCAGGTTGACCTGTCATGTCAGGTTGACCTGTCATGTCACGTTGACCTGTCATGTCAGGTTGACCTGTCATGTCAGGTTGACCTGTCATGTCACGTTGACCTGTCATGTCACGTTGACCTGTCATGTCAGGTTGACCTGTCATGTCACGTTGACCTGTCATGTCAGGTTGACCTGTCATGTCACGTTGACCTGTCATGTCAGGTTGACCTGTCATGTCAGGTTGACCTGTCATGTCACGTTGACCTGTCATGTCAGGTTGACCTGTCATGTCAGGTTGACCTGTCATGTCAGGTTGACCTGTCATGTCACGTTGACCTGTCATGTCAGGTTGACCTGTCATGTCAGGTTGACCTGTCATGTCACGTTGACCTGTCATGTCACGTTGACCTGTCATGTCAGGTTGACCTGTCATGTCAGGTTGACCTGTCATGTCACGTTGACCTGTCATGTCAGGTTGACCTGTCATGTCAGGTTGACCTGTCATGTCACGTTGACCTGTCATGTCAGGTTGACCTGTCATGTCACGTTGACCTGTCATGTCACGTTGACCTGTCATGTCAGGTTGACCTGTCATGTCAGGTTGACCTGTCATGTCAGGTTGACCTGTCATGTCAGGTTGACCTGTCATGTCAGGTTGACCTGTCATGTCAGGTTGTCATGTCAGGTTGACCTGTCATGTCACGTTGACCTGTCATGTCAGGTTGACCTGTCATGTCACGTTGACCTGTCATGTCAGGTTGACCTGTCATGTCACGTTGACCTGTCATGTCAGGTTGACCTGTCATGTCAGGTTGACCTGTCATGTCACGTTGCATTGTATAGCCTATGCCAGGGTTCCCCAATTAATTTTCCTCAAGGGCCATATTTTGACTAGCGTACCAGGCTGGGGGCCGAGTCTGCACGCGCGAGGTCGAGGTCTTGCCCTGAAAATTCATTTTCAGGGCAAGTCCCCATTTGAAAAGGATGCCCAGTTTGACATGCATAGGCTACTGACCCCCATTTAATGCCATTTATATCTGGGACCCTTAACCCATTCTGAACGGGACCCATTTTGGTGTCAGCATCATGTTATGCTTTAGCTATTGAAAAATAGCAGATCTACAAGCTCATATCGCGCCACCGAGTGGCGCGATACGAGCTTGTAGGTCTGCTATTTTTGAAAAATCGAAGAGCGACTGACATTTCTAGAATCTGATCTCAGGTCAGAATGGGTTAATCAGACCAGTGTGTGTCCGGCGGAAACCTCGTATGAATCTGATCTCAGGTCAGAATGGGTTAAAAAAAATAAGAGAAAAAAAATCTTTCATGGGCCACAAGGCGGCGCTCTGTGGGCCGCAAATGGCCCGCGGGCCGCCTATTGGGGAACCCTGGCCTATGCTGTTATACCAGTAATTTCCAGACGAAGTAAAATAATTCTTTAATCCAAGCTGCTTTTGTGAATTTTTCTACTTGGCTGTGCTGTATGCTGTTCATGCTTTGAAGTCCGATAACACACACTGACAAAAAATACATGAATACATTTATAATAATAATAATAATAACAATAATAAATTATTATTAATTATGAAAATGATGACGTCATGAACGGGCGTGATGAGATGAATGTATTTCTTTACGTATTGTATGTGTGATGTAGCCTATGTATTTATGACAGTAGATGCATGGTAACTATGTACTGCAAAACAGCTATGCAAACGTGTGTGTGTGTGTGTGTGTGTGTGTGTGTGTGTGTGTGTGTTTCATGTGGTCAAGCCATGGGAAGGGGTGAACGGACTCTTTCGGATTCCTCCGACACGGACATGGAAGACACAGACGTGAATGATCCGACGTGGACGCCGATGAGGGAGTCGCGTCCAATGAGTTCTTCTGATGCCAGTGGTGAGAATACCTACATTTAGATGTTTGATGTTTGAGATGAAATTAAATGAATGTACCGGTATTTATACTGTACTAGAGCGGTGCCCGTGGGGCCTCTACAGCGGTGCCCGTGGGGCACTGGCCTTCTTGGAACGATGCAAGTTGGAAATGCACTGCACTCCCCATGGTGATGTGGAATGTCTGTGTCGAAGTTGAAGTCATTTGGGCGAAAGGTTCTCGAGTTATGTGGATTACAGACAGACAGACAGACAGACAGACAGACAGACAGAGACTTGGTGCATTTATAGATAGATATATCTATCTATGCATGTGATGTATTTGATGATGACAATGTTGCCTATGTTTGACAGTATGTAACTGTATCTCTGCATGTGATGTATTACATGTGTGCTCATTGTAAGTAACTCTTAGGATAAGAGCTAAATGTCTCAATTGTGAATTGATTTGATTTCGTGTACATCATATTTACCAAAACTACCATAACATTTCTGTGATTTCAGACTCGGACACAGAAGCGCCACGGCCAACGTCTAGATTACCATCTGTAGGCAGTGAAAATGCAGGTAAGAACAAAACAAGTCAATGAATGGATTTGAAAGTGGACCGAAACGGGTGTACTACCTGCTTGTCATACAAGTGGACACTAAGGCTGTCACGATTCTCGATACGAATCGAAATTGAATCGAAATTGACGTTCGATTCAGTGTATCGAAATGACGCACCGTCTCGCGATGTTTTATGTTTTTACTTCCGCGAGCGGCCGGGCCATTCCGCGCATGCATGCTTCCGCTGGGGGAGAAAACAAAGAGACGAAAAGCCAGCTGTATCGGAGCCGTGCCACACACACACAGTCAGTCACACACACACACACACACACACACACACACACACACACACACAGAGGAGTTGACAGAAGTGAGAGAACGAGACCGCTGTTGTGTTTCACCATGGCCAGTGCTGTTGTAGACAGCTGTTGTAGACAGCCGGGACAACGCTCCATCATGGCCCATAGCACTTACCCTAACCCATTAGATAGCATTTATGTTGGCTTAGATAGCATTTGATACAGACTTATAGCATGTTATGTAGACAGCACTATAATTGTATTGTATTTAGTCATAGCACGCCATAGTACATATGTATAGCATAGTAGTAAATATGTATAGTTTATATGTATAGTGTATGTATAGTTTCATTATATAGATATTCCACTGTTACTTTCTTAGCTTACGCATGTTTCATGATAAATACTTTTATGTGATGTATTCCCATGCTTTTTGTTCTTGCTTAAATGTAAGTCGCTCTGGATTAAGAGCGTCTGCTAAATGCCTAAATTGTAAATTGTAAATTGTACAGCGACGACGATGATACACGGAAAGAAGTGTGGAAATATTTTGGCTTCCCAGTGAGTTATGATGGCACACGACGCATCGTTGACAAAACGGCTTCAGTTTGTCGTTTATGCTCCAAACGAGTGCCGTATCCCAAAGGCAACGCGTCAAATATGGGCCAGCATCTTAGCAGACATCACAAAGAAATCGATCTGTCCAAGTCCAACGATGGTACAAAGACAACAACACAGCCAACTATTCTAGATTCTTATAGAGAAAAGCTCTCAGCTAATTCGCCCCGTGCTAAACAATTAACGCACGGAGTTGCGGTCTGCATAGCTGCAGACATGCGATGATGCGACCACTTTCAATGGTGGAAAACGCTGGCTTTCAATATTTAATGAGAGTTGCAGAACCACGTTACAAAATGCCATGCAGGTCACATATGACCACACGTGTGTTGCCTGGCATGTATGATAAAGTGAGGGCACAAATCACTGAAGGGCTGAGCCATGCAGATCAAATTGCACTAACTAGTATTCACACGCTCTTGTTAGAGCTCTTATAGTCTTACCTGTTCAAACAATGTGAACATTCTACAAAGTAGAAGAATTTGTAACAGCCAAATAACGTAATTGTTTGGTTGAACTTTGTATTTACTATTTGTCTTTTTTTTCTTCTTTCTTTTACTTACTTAGAGCTTAACAAGAATGTTACAAGTCATCTCATCTTAACACAAAAAATGCTGGAAACGTATCCATACGCTTTATTAATATCGAACGCCGTACGCGCGAAGCGTATCTATACGTTTTATACGTTTTTTTTATGATTACTGTACATCAACTTCCTATGCGCCCGGACAACAAATAAAGTAACACGGATCGGCTTTTCAAAGCTCCGGTTGCGTCATCTCAACGAAACCTATAAAAGGGGCTGGATTCCAGCGGTTCCCTTGTAGGAGTTGGAGATTGTGGAGACACGTTGACATCGGTTTTTGAGCAGTTTTTGAGCAGGTTATAGTTAGCAGTCAGTTGAGCATTTATAGTCGTCCGTTTTAGTATATAGTCCTTTAGTATAGTCCTTTAGTAGTGTTAGTTGTATTATTATTAGTTTATAGCATTAGATTAGCGGCTGATGTGGCGGCTTTGCCTCCACCTCTTCGCCGCTCATCCCGCGTTGCAGCGGCTGCTGCAGCGGCTAGGCTACCGCCTCCCGGCCCTCTCTCCCCGGGAGAAAGTGACCAGGAGGAGGAGGCCGAGCCCGGCGTGGATGAGGAAGAGTGGCTTCCTAACCGAGACGACATCGATGAGTATGCTTATGCCGACGAAGGCGGTAAGAACCTCCATTTTGCAATTTTACTCTGGAGTTTACTGTGATACTACTAAGCTAAATACTGAATCGCGTTTTGTTACTGTACTTTATAATCTACTGTGAGTGAATCCCACTGGGAGTTGAGACCCTGTTGCATCTGAATCAATTATTTATAAGACGAAAATATCTAATGTATTGTTGGCGTGCGTTATACTGTAGCTGCATCATGTCCCATAATGATGAAAGAACGTGTGTAGTCTAGAAGATGAATCAATTATATATATTATGAATACATTGTAATATTGATTATGTTTTCAGGCTGGTCAGACCACTCATCAGACACTGACGAGTGGGTTTCAGACGAGGACATGGATCGGTCTGGCCAGGCACCCCATGGAGGTATGAGAACAAAATGTTCTACATTTTCAAACACTTCGATTATAGCACTATATATGTACTATATGATATGCATGCATGTTCCTGCTCATTCTGTCCTTATCGACTTAGTGTTATATATTATAGGACATCAGCTGTGAGTTTTATTTGTTTTGGTCATTATAACAAATCAATCAAATCAATACATTTTTTTGCAAAAGAAACAGACCAAAAAGGTGTAGGCTGAAGCCAAAGCTTATAGTGCCTACCCTTCTAAAAAATAAATGGCTTTCATAAGCGGGACATGTCAGGACATGTCCTCAGGACATGTCCTGAGCTCTCAGCTGCCTGACTCAGTGACAATTGAGGACATGTCCTGACATGTCCCGCTGCCTGACTCAGTGACAATTGAGGACATGTCCTGACATGTCCCGCTGCCTGACTCAGTGACAATTTCTGCAAAACCATATTGACACATTGAATGCTAAGCTTTGAAAATTTCTCAGGATTGCTGGTGCTAAGCGATTGATAACCATGACATGTATACTGTATATGCATGCATGTTCCTGCTCATAAAATAGTATGTCTATACTTGCTGATAGCACGGCGCCCTGACAGTTTTCATTTTGACCTGAGATCAGATTCTAAAAATGTCTTCTACATCCTGACAGTTTTCTGAAAAAGCTATGTTTCTATGTCAGTCCTTCTTTGATTTTTCAAAAATAGCAGACCTACAAGCTCATATCGCGCCACTGTGGCGCGATATGAGCTCAGGTCAAAATGAAAACTGTCAGGGCGCCGTGCTATCAGCAAGTATAGACATACTATTTTATGAGCAGGAACAGCTGAGGCCATATAATAACACTAAGTCGATAAGATACAATAGATTTCATGTACACATTTTGATAATATTACTGTGTTCTAATTTCAGCCCTGTCTGCTGATGACCACCAGCCTTCAACCAGTGCTTCTGCAGTTTCTCACGGATGGGGTGAGTTTAGAATGTGATCCTAGTTTACTACGCACTATACATCCAGTACAATGTAAATTCAATTTCACAATGCAAACACATGTACTATTGTACTGACATTATATGCAGGCTAACAATATCTGCATTTGATATCTGTGCTTATTGTAAGTCTCTTCAATAGAATTGATATGTATGTACACATTTTGATATTTTACTGTGACTTTTATTTCAGCCATATCTGATTCTGATGACCCGTTATCCCAGCCATTGTCCAGTGCTGCTGCTGCCGTTTCACACGGACGGGGTGAGTTTAGCATGTGATACCAGTTTACTACGCACCACATTCAATTACAATGTCAATTCAATTTCACAATGCAAACACATGTACTCTTGTACTGACATTCTATGCAGGCTAACAATATCTGCATTTTATATCTGTGCTTATTGTAAGTCACTTAGATAAAATTGATTTGATGTACATATTTTGATATGGGATTTCATTTCAGCCATATCTGAAGCAGATGACATTGACCACCCATCACCCATTGATGATGCTGCTGCTGGTTTTGGTGAGTTTTGCATGTGATCCTAGTTTACTATGCACCACATTTGATTATAAATGTAAATTTACTATGACAGTACTTTTACTTTATGACAGTACAGTAAATGAAGGCTAACTACATGTGCTTGGACCTAAATGCCTGAATTGATCTACATTTCAGACTTGCTGGCTCTGGATGGTGAGCGGCCTTCAACCAGTTCTGCAGAGCCTGTTGCCAGCGAGTTGGGTGAGACTTATTTTGAGAATCAGATTTATTGTCACATCACAGGTTTACAGAGTAAAAAAAGTGTGAGCATAGCAGCAAATGTATACAGTACCACACAAATAAAAATGTATTTTATGGTAATTTTGTATATATGTATTTATAATGTAGATGGTGACCGTCCAGCTGAGGCAGCAGAATGGTCGGATGTTGGCTGGGAACCCCACCACATCCCCTTCACCGGCTCCCCGGGTGCCCATTACGGACCGCTGACGGCCGACAGTGAGCCGGTGGAGTTCTTCCAGCTGTACCTCACTGATGAGATGCTGGCGGACATCGTGGTGCAGACCAACCTGTATGCTGCGACGTGTAGAGCCAAGGTAAAATTATGAAATATAGATGTTTTTTATTGTCTCCACCAGGCCGAAGGCCTAGGGGGAGAGTATGTTTTGCACTCCGTCCGTGTGTCCGTCCGTGAGGAGCTAATCTCGGCCACCGTTAACCCGGTCGATGCCAAATTTTGCACACACACTCCCTGGATGCCAACGATGAACCTCTGCCCCAAACTTTCCAGAACGGCCTGTTATAGCGCCACCAGGAGGCCGCTTTGTGCAAAACAAGTTTTTGCACAGTACACCTACACATTTTGTCCAAACATCACGCAAATTGGTACACAGTCTCTCTAGAGCCATTCAACGAAACCGGTCTTTCAGATTTCTCAGACTCCATCCTGATTGGCTAAGATTGGCTTCCAAAGTTCACAGGAGTGCTCAGTTTCAAACAATTTTTTTTCTGTTTTCTTTTTTTAGGTCTCTCCCGAGTTGGTCCACTCGAGAGTGTGGGCGTGGAAAGAGGTCACCTTGACGGAGCTCAAGAACTTTCTGGCCCTCTACTTCTTGACCGGCGTCATAGTGTTGCCCCGCCTGGAGTTGTACTGGAGCACTGATGAGGTTCTTTCCACGCCCTTCTTCAACCGGACCATGACCCGTGACCGCTTCCAATTGCTGCTAAGGTTCTTACACTTCTCAGACAATGGGGCAGGGAACGCAGCGGACAGGCTGTATAAGGTGAGGCCAGTGTTGGACTACTTGTTGGCCAAGTTCAAGGACCTGTTCACACCTTCAGAGAACATCTCTATAGATGAGGGTATGATGCTGTGGCGGGGGAGGTTGGCCTTCAGAGTGTACAACCCTCAGAAACCTATAAAGTATGGCCTGAAGTCCTACATACTTTGTGACAGCAGGACTGGTTATTGTTATAGCATTAAGCCATATGTAGGGGAAAAGTCACCGTTGATTCCCACAGTTGAATACCTGATGGATGACTTGACCCATCAAGGTTATCGATTGTACATGGACAATTACTACAATAGTGTAAAAATGTGTGACCATCTTAGAGGGTTGGGAACACACGTTTGTGGGACTCTGCGAAAGCATAGGGGAGAACCTCCTGCTATTAGAGACGTCACCATCAGCCAGTTGGCACCTGGAGAGTTAGTCATGCGGCATAACAACAATGTCATGATAATTGCATGGAGGGACAAAAAGATTGTAAAGGTTGTGAGTACGCTACATCCCAACACAATGGTCACAGTCAAGGAGAGGGAAAAGGGGAGGGCGCTTAGACGAGACCTGATAAAGCCTGCATCCATTGCAGAGTACAACAAGTACATGAATGGGGTCGACCGTTTAGACCAAATGATTTCGTATTATCCTTTTACCCGTAGAACATTCAAGTGGACAAAAAAGTTTGTAATGTATATGTTCAGCATTTCTATGTACAATGCATTCGTCCTGTTCAAAGACGCCACAAGGAGGTCCACCAAAAGAAGGACTCTGTTATCCTTCCTGATCAGCATCGTGAAGGCATGGGGCAACTTGCGGGATGTTCAGCCGGGTGCAGGGGGGGGGGAGCAGGTGGGAGAGCCACTGGGAGAGCCGCTGGGAGAGCAGCCGGGTGCAGTTGGGGGGGAGGAAGCCCCTGGAGAGCAGCCGGGTGCAGTTGGGGGGGAGGAAGCCCCTGGAGAGCAGCCGGGTGCAGTGGGGGGGAGAGAGCCCCTAGAGCCCTAAGGTCAGCGAGGGGGGGAGCCCAAAGGTCAGCGAGGGTGGGTGCAGTGGGGGGAGCCCCTAGGCCACCACGCCAAGACCCAGGCAGCAGGCTCCACGTGCAGCTTGGAGACCATGAGCTGATTAGAATCCCCAAAGCCCCTGGCACCAGCAAAAAGATACCCCAAAGGAAGTGTCGGGTTTGCAGCGTTGATGGTAGGCGGCATGAGACGAGCTTCATGTGCAAAGCCTGTGGGGTGCCCCTGCATAGAGAAGTGTGTTTCCACAAGTACCACTCAAAGAAGTTTTACAAGGTTTAATTTTGTTGTGTTTTTTATGTTTCTTTTGACTGAACTTTATATTGTGTTTTTTATGTTTATTTTGACTGAACTTTATATTGTGTTTTTTATGTTTATTTTGACTGAACTTTATATTGTGTATTTTGTACGATTATTGCAGTAAGCGACCCACTGATATATAGTGGGCATTTTGTACGATTATTGCAGTAAGCGACCCACTGATATATAGTGGGCATTTTGTACGATTATTGCAGTAAGCGACCCACTGATATATAGTGGGCATTTTGTACGATTATTGCAGTAAGGGACTCACTGATATATAGTGGGCACATTGTATTGCTCAGACTGGGGGGAATCAACGTGGGAATCAACGTGGCCCCTATATCAGTGGTTACTTACTGCAATAATTGCTCAGAGAAGCACTTTATCTCCTTCAGTTTAGGCTCTGAGTGCCAATTCTCCCATTATAAAAAAAAGAGGGCGATTTTTCTGTGTAAACAAAAATTGTAAAAAAAAAATTGTAAAAAAAAAAATTGTAAAAAAAATTGTAATTTTTTTTTTTTTTTTTTTTTTTACTTTATTTTATTTATATTGTGTATTTTTTATGATTATTGCAGTAAGCAACCACTGATATAGTGGCCACGTTGATTCCCCCCTCCCCCCAGACAGACCAAACTGCAAATAAAAGGTTTACATGACTTTCTGCCTCAGTCCGATTTTTATTATTGCAGTAGAAGTTTACAGACAAAACCGTAAATAAAAGGTTTACATGACTTTCTGCCTCAATCCGTATATAGTGAAAAGAATATAGGACAGAGTTGCACCGCTCACTTCACAGGGGTGTGATTTTTATTATTACAGTAGAAGTTCACAGACCAAACTGTAAATGGGTTTACATGACTTTCTGCCTCAGTCCGTATATCCGTGTAGCGAGCTGTAGTGAATAAGTAGAGAACAGAGTTGCACTGCTCACTTCACAGGGGTGTGATTTGTATTATTACAGTAGAAGTATTTTTCTTATGAAAGCAGAGAGTCTTATGTTTCATACGGTATATAGTATGTATATGTAGCTATAGGCCTTATTTTGTGAATATTGGAGCAGTTCAGGTCCATGTTTTAGTCTTAGTTATCTCTGGTGGGCACAAGCTGAATTCAATGACCAATTACTGTCAAACTGTATATGTGTACAATGTGTGCTGTTTTCCTCCTAAAGGTAGACATTCAGGGCTTTCATTTGGTGTATGGTATGTATAGGATAGTATTTGTGCTCCTATTTATATCGGTCTGTTGAACTGGAAAAAAAAAAGAAAAACTGAACTGAAATGTCGGTCAACTTCAACCTTCCATATCTCTGCTGTTTTTTCAAGCGAGCAGTGTGCACCCAAAAGCAGGTGTTAGAAAAAGGTCAATATCTCCAGAATGGAAGATGGTAGAATCATAACTTTTTTTTTAAATTGAAGTGGAAAAGTGTGGCTTTCTTTTGATTTATGCGGTGTGATTCTCACTATAAGAGGCCCCTCGCTGTGGGCCCCTAAAAAGTTCAAAAGTCCAATGTTAATCGCTTAGCACCAGCAAGCCTGAGCAAATAGAAAACTCTAGCATACAATGTGTTAAAGAAACATTTAAAAAAAATTAGGGCATAAAACCTAAAGTTGTTAAACCTTTTATTATTCTCAATCTGATTTGTTATTTATAGAAAATAAAAGTGACTTATTGGGAAACAAGTGTTTTTCTTTACAAACCAAGATATTGGCCTAAATTATAATTATATAGCCCTCAATGCTGAAAAAGGAGGTTTTTAAAAAATAGATTGAAAAAAAAATCGAATCGAACATCGAAGCAAATCGTGAGCTTCAAATCGAAATGTTAATTGAATCGTGGACTAGGCGAATCGTGATAGTGAATCGAACATCGTGAGCGAATCGTGACAGCCCTATTGGACACATTTGTATCCTATATCTGAGATCTGCTTGTTCATTTACAAAGCTACCCCCCCCCCCCCCCCCCAACGGAGTAGTTCTACATTGCAGTATTGGTACTTTTACTTAAGTAAAGCATTTGAGTACTCACTGAAACACACCAACATGTTTGACACCAACTTATGGGGGTCCCTGGCATAGCTTGTCAAATGGGGGTCCGCAGGCTAATAAGTGTGAATTTGGGGGTCCTTGACATTAAATAGTTTGGGAACCACTGTTATATAGGTCCTGACACCAACATGTCTGACCACTGCTCTGTGATGCTATAGAGCACTGGTTTTCAACCATTTTCATATCATGGCCAATTACTGTATTTATATTATTCGGCATTTGAGCCACGGACCACCATTTGATGACATTTAGCCTCTCAGACCCATCTGAGCCACGGACCACCATTTGATGACATTTCGCCTCTCAGACCCATCTGAGCCACGGACCACCATTTGATGACATTTAGCCTCTCAGACCCATCTGAGCCACGGACCACCATTTGATGACATTTAGCCTCTCAGACCCATTTGAGCCACGGACCACCATTTGATGACATTTAGCCTCTCAGACCCATCTGAGCCACGGAGTCACGGACCACCATTTGATGACATTTAGCCTCTCAGACCCATCTGAGCCACGGAACCACCATTTGATGACATTTAGCCTCTCAGACCCATCTGAGCCACGGACCACCATTTGATGACATTTAGCCTCTCAGACCCATCTGAGCCACGGAACCACCATTTGATGACATTTAGCCTCTCAGACCCATCTGAGCCACGGAACACCATTTGATGACATTTAGCCTCTCAGACCCATTTGAACTACGGACCACCATTTGATGAGATTTAGCCTCTCAGAGCCCAAAACTAAAGAATATTTTTCTGTCGATTTTGGCAAACGTTGATCAACATAACAATTATTCTACTTTCTCTGATTGTGTAAATTAAGTAATGCAGATGTTTGACAATACTTAATCAGCACCGGGATATCTTTCAAAATAGGAGCTCAGGGTGCCGGGCAGATATGGCAGCTTTTAGTCTGAAAGCCCACCCGTTCCGTACAAAAACCGGGAGAAATAGAGCGTCGCAGTCCCCTCGAGAGACCCGGAGAAGACTTCCCGTTCATTTTCCTCATAGACTTTTCAGAAAGTATTTATTTAAAGAAGTTTACGCCGCGGACAAAGCCAACTCTTGTCGTGACAAATCATGACAATAAACAAAAAAATTCGGCTGAACAAATAATTAGAAAGAAGAAGAAAACGGCAGGTTACAACACTTTTGTTGTTGTTTTTCTTCTTTGTAATTATTTGTTTGGTCCAAAATATTGTGTTTGTTGTCATGATTTGTCACGACAAGAGTTTGCTTTGTACAACGCTTAAAAGGTCTTTAAATAAATAAGTTTTGAAATTGAAAAATGCATTGGGAACTATTTCCTGGGCCATCATGAAAGGGGGCGGGACTGCAACGCTCTATAATGTTGCTTGGTTACCTCACTATGATTACTATCACATCTCTCTAGAAGCGTTAATATTTTAAACGAGAGGCATGTTGAAGTCAGAAATGAAGACCGAAGTATAGCCATCTGGTCAAAACCACTGCTCCCTAGATTAGGAGAGACAAGTCTTTATTTCTGAGCGCTAAACAAGGAAGTGAACGGCAGCGCGCATGTGCAAACAGCAAGGAGTATGGTGTAGAAGGAGACGCGTGTACACGTCCACTGGATCAGTCGGTTGGATTAGTTATGGTGGTTTCACACGTCGTACGGTCTGAATGTGTTAACCCTTGAGAGCGAAACATGAAACCAAAATGGACCAGGGCCATAGGCGTCTCTTTGTCGTACATTTATTGCTTTGTCCATTTGTCGTCCATTTGTTGCGTTGTCCACCCAGATATTATGCGTTGGAGTCTCTACAGCGGTTCCCGACGGGGACATTGGGCACTGTAGGCCAGTGCCCAACGGGAACTATCCGGACAGAGGCCTTTTTGGGGCCGTTCTGGACAACCGTGGGTCCGACCGACTCGACACCTGGAACTGCACTCCCGGCGGTGCTGTGTGTTGAATTTGAATTTTCTGGGGCGAACGGTTCTCGAGTTACCCTCACCCTCCTCTCAAACCCTCAACCCTAACCCTAACCTCCCACGAGGCAGCCTAAACCTAACCTTAACCCATGTCTAACCAATGCTATGTCTAACCAAAGTATGCCTCCCGACGATGTTGCCTATGACAGTATATGCATCGGTACTATGTAACTATGTATCTCTGCTCTATCTCTGATGTGTGGTCATTGTAAGTTACTTTGGATAAGAGCTTATGCTAAATGTCTCAATTGTGAATTGATTTGATTTCGTGTACATCATATTTACCAAAACTACCTTAACATTTCTGTGATTTCAGACACAGACACAGAGGAGCCACGGCCAACATCTAGATTACCATCTGTTGGCAGTGAAAATACAGGTAGGAACACAATGAATGGAGAATATGTAGTGGACCAAAACAGGTGTGCTATCCACTTGTCAAACAAGTGGACAAATGCAGTTGTATCCTACGTATATCTGTTGGAGATCTGTTCAATGCTTGTATAATTTACAAAGCTAATTTACCCAGCACAAAGAAAATAGTATTTTATGGTAATAAAGTAGTATTTCTATAATTCTTAGGTCCAACAGAGCAACGAAGCGAAGCAGACAACGTTGATATAGGTGAACATAGCACAGCTGCAGAGCGCGAGTGTGGTGACGAGCCTGGCGGAAGTGGTCCAAATGCAGATCCTGGTTGGTCTAAAACCAACTGGCAGCCAGAGGACATTCCTTTCACTGCAAAGCCTGGACTTATCAACGATGCTGCTGCTCTTGATTCAGACGCACCAGTTGACTTTCTTGAGCTATTCTTGACCGATGAGCTGCTACAGTTTATGGTTGATCAGACTAACAACTATGCAAAGAAGTTCACTAAAACGGTAACAATCGGCAGAGTACCACATTCCAGATGTCACCAATGGAAACCTGTCACGGTTCATGAACTAAAACACTTCCTAGGGCTCCTTTTTCTCACTGGCATCATTCATAAGCCTACGATGTCTATGTACTGGTCTAGAGATGAATTATTAGATAGCCCCTACTTCAACAAGACCATGACTCGCGACAGGTTTCAAATTATATGGCGATTTCTCCAGTTCAGTGATAGCACATTAGACAATGGTACTGACCGGCTGTTCAAGATCCGCCCGGTTTTAGATTACTTACTCTGTAGATTCCGTGAAATGTTTCAACCAAACACTAACATTTGCATTGATGAAGGTATGCTTCTGTGGCGTGGGCGTTTAAGTTTCAAAGTGTACAATCCCCAGAAACCTATCAGATATGGCATAAAATCCTATATTTTGTGTGATTCTGAGACAGGGTATTGTTTCAACATGAAGCCCTACTGTGGAGATGCTACTCCCCTGGGTGAAACAATTATCTTCCTTCTTGATCGCCTAGTAGGTTATGGCTATAGATTGTTCATGGATAACTTTTACAATTCTGTAGCACTGTGTACACATCTACTTGATCTGAAAACCCATGTCTGTGGTACACTAAGAAGAAATCGAGGTGAACCAGGAGCCCTTAAACAAGTTAAAAAATCTGACCTGAAAAAAGGGCAAACAATAATGCGTCACAATGACAGGGTGATGGTCTTGGCCTGGCAGGACCATGGCATAGTGAAAATGGTTTCAACGTTCCACCAGGACGAGATGCAAGAAGTTCTGGTATGGCAGAGAGGCCAGCCGGAAAAAGTGCCAAGACAGAAGCCTGTTTGCATTGTAGAATACAACAAGTCAATGAACGGCGTCGATAGAATGGACCAACACATTGTGTACTACCCGTTTGTCAGGAAGACAGCCAAGTGGTCAAAGAAATTCATAGCCTACATGTTTGAAATCTGTTTGTACAATGCGTTTATCCTTTACAAAGTTAAAAACCCACGGGGCAAGAGTAAATGCCAACTCACATTTCTGCTAAGTGTCATACATCAATGGGCGGGCCTGTCAGGTCCGCTATATGACCTTCCACCTGCACCCAGACCGAGGGCACCACGCACGGACCCTCAGTGCAGGCTGGATGGCAACTTTGCAGCCCACGAACTCGTTTCGATCCCGCCCTCCCCCAAAAAGCAGACTCCGACTAGGCAGTGCAGGGTTTGTGCCAGGAAGTCCAAGCGAAGCGATACGAGGTACTTTTGCAAAACCTGTTGTGTCCCCTTACACACGGGGAGGTGTTTCACGCTGTATCACTCAAAGAAAAACTATGCTGATGCTGAATAAAATGGTCAGTGGTGTGAAAAAAGTACTCAATTGTTTTGCTTAAGTAAAAGTATCAATACTGCAATGTAGGAATACTTTGTTACAAGTGAAAGTACGTAATAAAAAAATTACTGAGTAAAATTAAATGAAAAGCCTTAAAATGGTGTGATCGTTTGTTGTGTTGAAAAATAATCCAAATTGCCGATCAACAACAAAGATCGAAAGACGAACGCTCCTGTATTGCGTCGCCATTGCAATAAGAATGCATTGAGCCTCAATTTCCCAGAAGCCTTAGCAAGCCAGTGCGACTGATCTTTTTCCGGTGACGACATCGTCACCTATCCCATTCTGCCCGGTGGAAACCCTGTATGTCAGGGTGACAGCGAGCTCTGTTGCCCCCGCAACCAGACTACGGATAAGCGGTTGAAGATGGATGGACATTGTGTGTGTGTGTGATTTGCAAGTACATATATAAAATACATACTTTGTGAATTGGAGAGGGAAATCTAGAGCTCTCGAGCTGTTGCCCCCGCAACCAGACTACGGATAAGCGGTTGAAGATGGATGGACATTGTGTGTAAGTGTGATAATTATGCAAGTTAGTTCCCCTTGTGGCCCACGAGAAAAAGAAAAAAAAAACTTTTTAAAATTAAAAAAAAAGAAAAAAATATATATTTTGATTTTTGTTTGGGCTGTTTACCTCTAGCGCTGATGTTTATTGTAAGTAATTATATATTTCTATTTTTTCAGGCCGAGGCAAACCACAGCGTGTTGAGCCAGAGTGGCGTCACCTGGATGCCAGTGGTTGGCAGCCTCAGTCCTTCCCGTTCACTGGAACATCAGGTCCTCGCGGCCAGGCAGCGGCCCTGCAGTCTGTAGAGCCTTCTGACTTTTTAGAACTGTTCCTCACAGACGAGCTACTGACTGAGATGGTGACGCAGACCAATTTGTACGCAGCGCGGAGAATAGCAGCGGTACCACCAACGGGTCGGTCCAGGATCAACGCGTGGAAGGATTTGGACATCAAAGAGCTGAAGGACTTTTTTGGACTCGTCTTCCTCACCGGGCTCATCCACAAGGCAGATCTGGCAGACTACTGGTCAACCGACGAAGCCCTGGCAACGCCGTACTTCGGGTTGGTAATGGGTCGGAACCGGTTCCAACTCATCCTGAAGTTTCTCTACTACACCGATCGGCGGGAGGATAAAGACGACCGAATTTTCAAGATCCGCCCCATCCTGGACTACCTCGTAAAGAGATGGAAGGAGATGTTCCAGCCGGGTCAGAACATCGCAATCGATGAAGGTACGTTGCTATGGAAAGGCCGCCTTTCCTTCCGCGTGTACAACCCACAGAAACCAGTTCAGTACGGCATAAAGTCCTACATTCTTGCCGATAGTGCTTCAGCCTACTGTCACAACTTGCAACCGTATATTGGAGTGTATAGCTCGTTGATGGACACCGTCACCTCTCTGCTTGGAGACTTGGCAGGGAAGGGTCATGTGCTATACATGGACAATTATTACAACAGTGTGTCTTTGTGTGAGCACCTTCTGCAACTGAAGACGCATACGTGTGGCACCATTCGGGGTAACAGAGGCCCACCCCGAGAGGTCCAGGAGGCCAGCCTGGCCACCCTGAAAAACCCTGACCGAATAGCCATGACCACTGGAAAAGTCATGACTGTTGCGTGGAGGGACAGCAAGGTGGTGCGAATTGTGTCGACCTTCCACCAGGACACTGTGGTCAATGTGCTGAAGTGGCAGAAAGGCGGGACCCGCAGAGAGTATGAAAAGCCCCAGTCGGCGGTAGACTACAACCAGTGGATGAACGGGGTGGATAAGCTGGATCAGCACATCACCTATTATCCCTGGACCAGGAAAACCTCCAAGTGGATAACCAAGTTCCTCATGTACCTTTTCCAAATTAGCATGTACAATGCCTTTGTCCTGTACCGCATGCAGAACCCCGACGGTTGCTGTAAAGACATGAAAAGCTTCATCCACAATGTCATCCTGAAGTGGTCTACGCCCAAACGAGAGACCCGGAGATCGCCTCACAAAAACCCAAGGCTCAGGCTGACGGCCAACATTGCACCCCTGCCAACACGCCATGTCCTGGAAAAGCTTCCCCCCACTAAAAGGAAGCTAAACCCTGGCAAACGGTGCAAGATGTGTAGTCCACGGGGGGGTCCACGCCACGAGACCTGTTTTCAGTGTGTGGTGTGCTTCGTCCCTCTGCACAGAGGTGCATGTCACATCCGGTACCACACGGAACAAGAACTACCCTATGCATGATGTGACAGAGGGACGAAGTCATGTTTTTTTTATTTTGATGTCATGTTTCTTATGTTTTTGTTTTTTTGAAGAGGTGCTGTACTGACATTTTAGTTTGTCATAGTCTCTTGAATAGTTTTCAGTTAGTTTTAGTCACCTGGAATGTTTTAGTGTTAGTCTAGTTTTAGTCTTTTAATCTACAGTTGATTTAGTAGACTAAAATGTTTTTTGGCGGGCCTTGATGCCGTATTAGTACAGGTCACCTAAAAACACACATGATGACTCATACAGGTGAAAAGCCCCTCTCTTGTACAGTATGTGGTAAAGGCTGTGTTCCCAACATTTACTTGCTGAAAATGGCAGATCTACAAACTCACATGTCATGTTTCTTATATGTTTTTGTTTTTTTGAAGAGGTGCTGTACTGAAATTTTAGTTTGTCGTAGTCTCTTGAATAGATTTCAGTTTTTTAGTTAGTTTTAGTCACCTGGAATGTTTTAGTGTTAGTCTAGTTTTAGTCGACTAAATCTACAGTTGATTTAGTAGACTAAAATGTATTTTGGCGGGCCTTGATGCCGTGGTAATGGCTGAAATATTCTTGGTTATGCACTTGGTTGAGTGCTGAAAATAGCAGATGTACAAACTCACAACGCATCGCGACGCGTTGTGAGCTTGTAGATCGGCTATGTACTTGCTGAAAATAGCCGATCTACAAGCTCACAACGCGTCGCGATACATGGTATGTATACTCTGTCTGTAACTACAGTATTATTTCTCTGAAAAATAAATTTATAGTGGAGAGATGATTCAAAAGTGGCTGTTCTTTTCTCAAACCATGGTGTATGCAACTGCCTAGAAGTGAAGCACTGAATATGCTAGACACTTATATATATTTCTTCTGGGTAAAGTAGAGTCCTTGATGTTTCATTTGAGCTATTTCATGTCTTGGTCATCATATCACATAAGTTTATATTGGCCTTGAAAGAGAAATGCCTGGATTTCTCAAAGGGCCTTTTTGCTCAAACTATCGTGTATTCAACTGCCTAGTAAGTAAAGAACACAACATTCTAGAAACCTATTTTGTAAAGTAGAGACTTAGAGCTTCCAAATGAGCTATTGTGTGTCACTGTAGTCATATCACACAGTGTTATATGGGGCTATAAACATTATCATACTAAAACGGCTTGTAACTCAAAATGGGTTCTCAGAATGGAACCTTTTTCACTTTCACTTCGAAGATAAGTGTAAATGGCCTAAAAGCAGGGCCTACTTTAGTCAGCGCATGGTGTTTTCAACGGCCCATAAATATAGAATGCAACATGCTGGAAATTTGTCGTCTTTCTGGGTAAAGTAGAGATTTAAAGCTTTGAAATGAGCTATTGTGTGTCACTGTAGTCAAATCACACAGTGTTATATGGGGCTATAAACATTATCATACTAAAACGGCTTGTAACTCAAAATGGGTTCTCAGAATGGAACCTTTTTCACTCAAACCAAGGTGTAATAAAATGCTTATAAGTCAACCATGGAACATGCTACAAACATAAAAAAGAATTCTGTATAAAGTAGAGACTTGCAGCTTTAAAATGTGATATTCTTGACATTGAGGTCATATCACACATTTTTCTATTGCCATTCAAATATCTCTTCAATAGCTGGCATAAGTCACCATAAGCTGATATTAGGGGTGGCAGTCCAAGGGTTAAAACGTATTAAAAACGGCAACTTAATCAATGAAAAACAACTCATGGAACTCGAGCAGAGACGATGTACCCCGAACCAGTGGATTTCAAACCAATCAGTGGCCGCTAGAGGCGGGATCAAGGCGATACTGATGATGTATTGAAGCTGCATCCACAGCGCACATGTAAACACAACAGGACTACAACTCGAAATTATTCTGGAGACTAGAATTCGACCGGCTTTCAGCAGGTCTCACTCTAGCGCCAAGCCACGCCATCCAGGTGGCCAGTGTTCTGTACCATACTGTACTGTACCGTACTGTACTGTACTGTTACATACTGTACTGTATTGCGACGTACTGTACTGTAACATACTGCACTGTACTGTGCTGTGCTGTACTGTACCATAGCAGACTACTGTACTGTACTGTGCTGTGCTGTACTGTACCCTAGCAGACTACTGTACTGTACAATACTATACTGCTGCGCCGTGTTTGTGTGTGCATGGCTGTGCACGCAAATGGGGTGTGGCCTAAAATATGATGTAATTTGCATCACTGTGAAATATTGCGCAATAACATGGTTTTGTATGCAAATGCAAACTGTGCAGTAATTACAGTTACAGTTGCATGGATGCAAAGTAGTTCGTTATGTCTGGACAGGCTAAAAATAATTTAATCGAAGAACAACTGACATAGAAACATAGCTTTTTCAGAAAACTGTCAGGATTATCTCAGGTCAGAATGGGTTGGCAGGATATCGGATTCTTCCGCCGCTGGTTCGGTTCATCGTCTCTGGAGAGAGACCAGATTGAGGTAGGAGGAGGGAACCTGTGTAGGGGAGAGCGGGGTCGGTTGATGCGCATTTTACTAATCCCTCCCTACACAGAGATTAATTAATTTCAAGTAACCAAACTTTTTTGTGAACAAGATACACTTGTCCTCTCCCATTACCCCGAGTGTTTTTTAATTTTGGTGAAACGAGTCGGACGCAATCGGCAAAGCAAAGTGATCTCGCGCTCAGGAGGACGAAAGGAGGACGCAGGACGAAAGATGAGGAAGTGAGCGCGAGATCACTTTGCTTGCCGATTGCGTCCGACTCGTTTCACCAAAATTAAAAAACACTCGGGGTAATGTGAGAGGACAAGTGTATCTTGTTCACAAAAAAGTTTGGTTACTTGAAATGAATTAGTCTCTGTGCAGGGAGGGAATTAGTAAAATGCGCGCTGACCGACCTGTCTCTCCCCCAGTCTCCGCTACTTAAAGCGTGCAAAAAACACAAAAGGGTCTGTAGCTCGGTCAATCTTAGGCGGAAATGGATTTTTCTTGTCTGCGAGGCTTTCGGGCGCTGTGGAATCGAATGACGTCACCGGAAATACGCGACGAAAAGGTGTTGCATGGTATCCAGTGAAAGGTGAAACCGTCCTACCGCACAAACCGACCCCGCTCTCCCCTACTCAATACTGCCGCAATCTGGCAGAGTCAGGTTAGGTCGGCATGGCACTTTTTGGCACATTCCTCTGCCCCGCTGAAGTGGAGTAGAAGTAAAAGTATTGGAAATTGGAATGACTCAAGTAAAGTATAAATGCCTCAAAATTGTACTTAACCCATTTAGGCCTAAGGCCGATTCTAAAAACGCCTCTAAATCCTGACCTAAGGTTTCTGAAAAACTTCAAATATTTATATAGCAGCATCAAGAATTGAATACTGTACATACTGTACAGAACCCAAATATGGGTTCCCGGCCTGAGGGGGTAAGATACCAATATTGGTTCCCGCCCAGAATGGGTTTAAGGTATATTCAGTGATTTAACTTAATTCAAATATCACTTTTTTTGACCATATCTGACCATATAAGGAGTTTCTTCCTGTCCCCAGTCAACCCCTGGGGGTAAAAAAAACCATAGGTTTTGTTTTTGGCTAGGTGGACCAGCCTTCATCCAATCAGGATAGAGAGGGGCCTTCCGCCAATCATGATCGAGCAGGGGCGGGCTTTGGTGTGTGTGCTGTTGGCTGTCGTGGCGTGAATTCCGTTTGTGTCCGAGCATAGGCATGGTAATGCCCCGCCTGCATGTGATTGGTCTACTGACACTGCCTGTCTTGACTGTCCTCCAAGACGCGAGGTTATTCCGTGGTGAGATTGAGAAATAAATAATACAAGAGAATGACAGATTGGCAGGCACGACAGAACGCAGCCCTGTAACTAACTTGTACGTTTATTTTTGTAGAACAGGCAAACTTATTGTTTATGCGGCTGCCGTTTTCTTTGATTGAATACGTATGTTCCAGGCATCCAGCATATCCACCTCGGACGGAGCTCGGAGGACAGTAGGCCAATCACAGGCAGGCGGGGCGTTACCATGCCTATGCTCGGACTCAAACGGAATTCACGCGCTGTCGTGTGATCTCCCACTGTAGCGCGTGCATGTGCACATCTTGTTACCGGGACGGGGGGTTCCAAATCACACAAATCACTGAATGCTCCTTTAACTAATACATAGCTAAATGGCAGTAGCAATAGTTCAGCACAGGCTAACATAGATTTGTTCTATTTTTTTTAGAAAGAGAAAAAACAAGAATCCCAAAGTTAAAAAAACGTTAAAAAACGTTAAAAGAAGAAGAAATATGTACTTATTTACTTTACACCATTGTAAAAGGTGTCATGTGAACTAGGCCTAAGCTTTCACTTTAGATGAAAGAAAAAAGTCTTCTGGGGAATTAGTTCTTCAAATGTCATATTGTACATACATGTGTTATCTTTTTACATGTCATGAATTCCAACGTCACGTTATATATTTTCGTGGATGTTTTTTGAAAGCTGCATGATTTGTTTAGTTTAGCATTAGAGATGTCCCGATGCTGTATCGGTATCGGCCCTTATTTGTCATATCGGGTATCGGTGAATATACCAGTCTAACCACTGATCCGACACAGGGCTAAGGGGGTTGACACTATGCCAGTCTAACCACTGATCCCACACAGGGCTAAGGGGTTGACACTATGCCAGTCTAACCACTGATCCGACACAGGGCTAAGGGGTTGACACTATGCCAGTCTAACCACTGATCCGACACAGGGCTAAGGGGTTGACACTATGCCAGTCTAACCACCGATCCGACACAGGGCTAAGGGGTTGACACTATGCCAGTCTAACCACTGATCCCACACAGGGCTAAGGGGGTTGACACTATGCCAGTCTAACCACCGATCCGACACAGGGGTAAGGGGTCGACACTATGCCAGTCTAACCACTGATCCCACACAGGGGTAAGGGGTTGACACTATGCCAGTCTAACCAGTGATCCCACACAGGGGTAAGGGGTTGACACTATGCCAGTCTAACCACTGATCCCACACAGGGGTAAGGGGTTGACACTATGCCAGTCTAACCACTGATCCGACACAGGGCTAAGGGGTTGACACTATGCCAGTCTAACCAGCGATCTGACACAGGGGTAAGGGGTTGACACTATGCCAGTCTAACCACTGATCCGACACAGGGCTAAGGGGTTGACACTATGCCAGTCTAACCACTGATCCGACACAGGGGTAAGGGGTTGACACTATGCCAGTCTAACCACCGATCCGACACAGGGCTAAGGGGTTGACACTATGCCAGTCTAACCACTGATCCGACACAGGGGTAAGGGGTTGACACTATGCCAGTCTAACCACCGATCCGACACAGGGCTAAGGGGGTTGACACTATGCCAGTCTAACCACAGATCCGATACAGGGCTAAGGGGGTTGACACTATGCCAGTCTAACCACTGATCCCACACAGGGCTAAGGGGTTGACACTATGCCAGTCTAACCACTGATCCCACACAGGGGTAAGGGGTTGACACTATGCCAGTCTAACCACTGATCCGACACAGGGCTAAGGGGTTGACACTATGCCAGTCTAACCACTGATCCGACACAGGGCTAAGGGGGTTGACACTATGCCAGTCTAACCACTGATCCGACACAGGGCTAAGGGGTTGACACTATGCCAGTCTAACCACTGATCCGACACAGGGGTAAGGGGTCGACACTATGCCAGTCTAACCACTGATCCGACACAGGGCTAAGGGGTTGGTTGACACTATGCCAGTCTAACCACTGATCCGACACAGGGCTAAGGGGTTGACACTATGCCAGTCTAACCACTGATCCGACACAGGGCTAAGGGGTTGACACTATGCCAGTCTAACCACCGATCCCACACAGGGCTAAGGGGTTGACAATATGCCAGTCTAACCACTGATCCCACACAGGGCTAAGGGGTTGACACTATGCCAGTCTAACCGCTGATCCCACACAGGGCTAAGGGGTTGGTTGACACTATGCCAGTCTAACCACCGATCCCACACAGGGCTAAGGGGTTAACACTATGCCAGTCTAACCACTGATCCCACACAGGGGTAAGGGGTTGACACTATGCCAGTCTAACCACCGATCCCACACAGGGCTAAGGGGTTGACACTATGCCAGTCTAACCACTGATCCGACACAGGGCTAAGGGGTTGACACTATGCCAGTCTAACCACCGATCCCACACAGGGCTAAGGGGTTGACAATATGCCAGTCTAACCACTGATCCCACACAGGGCTAAGGGGTTGACACTATGCCAGTCTAACCACTGATCCCACACAGGGCTAAGGGGTTGGTTGACACTATGCCAGTCTAACCACCGATCCCACACAGGGCTAAGGGGTTAACACTATGCCAGTCTAACCACTGATCCCACACAGGGCTAAGGGGTTGGTTGACACTATGCCAGTCTAACCACCGATCCCACACAGGGCTAAGGGGTTAACACTATGCCAGTCTAACCACTGATCCCACACAGGGCTAAGGGGTTGACAATATGCCAGTCTAACCACTGATCCGACACAGGGCTAAGGGGTTGACACTATGCCAGTCTAACCACTGATCCCACACAGGGCTAAGGGGTTGGTTGACACTATGCCAGTCTAACCACTGATCCGACACAGGGGTAAGGGGTTGACACTATGCCAGTCTAACCAGTGATCAGACACAGGGGTAAGGGGTTGACACTATGCCAGTCTAACCACTGATCCGACACAGGGGTAAGGGGTCGACACTATGCCAGTCTAACCACTGATCCGACACAGGGGTAAGGGGTTGACCCTACAGCAGGTAAATACAATGTTGGGACATGTGGAGTTTGCTTTCGAGTTGCCCAAACGGCAAGTGCAGATTTGAGTGAGGAGTCTGCTATATAAACCCAACACCAGATATCCAGCTAGATATAGTACAAGAACAAACCCTCAAAAAGAGGCTTAGATTTTGGTTTTGAGTTTTTTCATATCTTTAGGATGTCCCCTTCATGAAGTGGATTGTCCCGAGTTTTACTTTGCAAAAGTCATGAAATTAATCCAGTGACTCAGTCTCACCGCATAGGCAAAAAGACATGCCTATCCTAAAAGAGGGAGTTCCAAGTAAATCCTCTGTCATAGATGGTCTACAGGTAGTGTGCCTACATCCCAGAACAATCACAATATTTCGTTCTATTGTCAATCAGCAGCTTTTTATATAAAGCCTTAAGTAGGTGGAAATAGCAAAAAGTTTACTTTTCTGAGCAATATTCACTTGTCCTACTCTTTATCATGGGTAGAACCAAATAGGACATAGTTTTTTCATATATTTAGGATGTCCCCTTCATGAAATGGATTGTCCCAAGTTTTACTTCTACTGCAAGTCATGAAATTAATCCATGCATTGACTCATCACATATGAAAGATCTTCCTCTTCATGAAATGGATGGTCAGATTTTTTTGTTTTACTGCAGTCATGAAATGCCAATATTTGATTCTATTGTGAATCAGAAGCCTTTAATATAAGTCCTTATTAGAGGTAGAAATAGCAATAAGCATCTTACTACAGTATCAACCATTTACTTTGACTGCAAAAGGCAATTCTTCAATAAACTTTCTGCACCAAAAAAGTGCAGACAATGTCCCCAGTGTCTACAGGTAGGAACCCTACACCCCAAAGCAACCAGAAAGATATTTTAAAATAGGCTTGTATTGTGAACAGCAGGGTTTTAGGCTCTTAGGCCTTGTTAAACGCAGCATTATTAGTAACATCAGACCAGACTTGGGGTTGTGATGTGGAGTGTCCACCCTGAAACTGGGAGGTCGGGGTTCGATCCCCGACCGGGTCATGCCAAAGACTAAATATGGCACCTCTACTCAAATCTACTAATCAAATGATTGGGAGTGGCTGGATGGTAACCACAAGGTTGCCAGTTTGAACCCGGGCTCCCCCAGAGTTAGTGTCGAAGTGTCCTTGAGCAAGACTCTGAACCCCTAATTGCTCCTGATGTGCTAGTTGGTGCCTTGTATGGTTTCCGCCGCCATCGGTGTATGAATGTGTGTGTGTGAATGGGTGAATGTAATGCACAATCGTGAAGCGCCTTGGATAAAGGCGCTTTACATAGATAGCACCATTTACACGCATCTATTTACACCATTTACACGCTATATGAATGCACCATTTACCATTTAGAGTGGCTCACAATGATGGCCTAAAAGTCATATCTCCCCATAACGGAAATCCCTTTGTCTTAGTGGTTAAGATGTTGGCTCTCCACTTGGGACTCGATGTTCGGATCTGATTTGTGAATTTTCACCACAGTCTGCTATGAACCCAACAACAGCAAACCCAACGCCCACAGCATCCCACAGCGGGAATGGAACCCAGGACCTTCTAGCTGTGAGGCGACAGCACTAAATAAAGGCCAAGCAGTGCCAAGCAGATTGGGCTGAAAAAAACAGGGAGGCATAATCTTCCGTTACTACCTTGCGCTGTCACATCTACTCTCTCTTTAGAAGTGTTAATATTCTAAACGAGATGCTTGGTTAAAGGGACACTTCACCCTTTTGGCAAAAATATATGTTAATGACGTTCAGAAGATTTAGAACACTTTCCTGGGAGTCTTTGTGTGTAATACCGTGTGTGTATATACACCGTATAGGGTGTATAGGCTATAGGCTATAGTATAGGTCTATTTCACAGAATTCACTGTATGCACTTGAAGTTCTACAGGTATAGGCTAAACCTGACCGTTATAATTAAAACATATATATAGCCTACTTTCTTTCCATGAATTTCAAATATATTTCTGGTGCCTATATTTTGAAACAATCAAACTTTGTGCGTGCATGCGTGCGTGCACGTACGGTATGCAGAATAAAGAGGATGCATATGCAGCAGTGGCAAGTGGCAAGTTAAACTCAAGAGTCTCCGACTGAAAAAGATTGTAAAATAAAGGCCCATTATTTTTTCGGCATTTGAGCCACGGACCACCATTTTGATGACATTTAGCTTCTCAGACCCTGACCCAAGGAAGCTCTTAGAAGGAAGTGAAGTGGTCACGTGACTGGGCTGCGCCATGACACTTTCATGGACACTTTCATGGGAGCCAAACTACACCCGGAAGTTCGGCAGAATGCATTGGAGTCAATGAGAGCTCAGTGACCAGCTCATGAACAAACATTATTTATGAATGACTGAGACCTTTTGTAAAGTGATCGCTTCTGGAAAATAAAATAATATATATAACACGTTATTTTAGGCTGTCTTATTTTTTGATGTGCATACTACTTGATGTGATTTATTTTTTCAAAGAGCAGAGAGCAGCCCAGGCAGAAAACTTACTATGTGCTCTTCTATAAATACCTCAATAAAGTTAAATAGTTATTAAGTAAAAAAAACAACCACTCGGAAAAAACGTGTGATATCACTTATGTCTTCTTTCATATTCCTGAATTACCAATTATATGACAAAGCTCGCAATCGTTCATGTATAATGTTTGTTATGAGCTGGTCCAGCCGGCTCCATTCACTGCCATGTATTCATTGCACTACCGGTGTGAGTTTGGCTCCCATGAAAGTGTCCATGAAAGTGTCATGGCGCAGCCCAGTCACGTGACCACTTCACTTCCTTCTAAGAGCTTCCTTGCCCTGACCCAAGATATCTTGTTGTCGTTGGATAAGATATTGTCCACAACTCCATCCATGACCTGCATGCTGTATTGATGTGGTACCATTAGGAGAGATAACAGCTTTAGGTTTAGGTTTATTTATTTAGCACGTAGTACAACAAATAGACTATAACATATCAAAGAACAAAAATACAATGCAAGGAAGGGAAGAAGCCAGCAGGCTTATTTGGAATCCTTTCCCGTATGGAAGAGGTCATTGATTTAAACAGCTTAAAAGTTCATTAAGAACAATACAAAAGTCTACAAGTTGGCGAAGGGGGACAGCTGTGCAATAAAGAAATAAAAACACAGACTGCACAGAAAAGGGAAATAAACAATACAACAACAAACGAAAATATAACATCAAATTAAAACATGTAATCTACAGAGGAATAAATAAGATATTTCTTTAGATGTGTCACGGGGCAACCCGTGCCCTATATACAAAGACACAAACTGCTTTCTATAACATGCAAAGACTATTCCATTATTGTGTGGTGGAATGAAAATGATCACTGATTGGTTAGTTGTCTTTCCTGCACTGCTGGTGGCATTTCCCTTGATGAGGAAGTGGCCAAGTGCTATGCAGGAGAGGGGTGCTTTGAGTCAGTCATTGAGTTTTCATTCTGATTTATACTTGTTTAATTGTAACACATTATTGAGAATGTTTAGGTTACTGTTTATTCAAGGTGGTTGATGGAAGTATTTATATTGGTGAAGTATGTGAGAAGAAATGTGCTAATTGAGTATGTGCCCAGTGGTAGGATCCACTCCTATTTAAAGGAGGCTGCAGGGACAGGCAATGACACAGGTAACATCCCTGAGGGAGAGCTACAGGGCCTTGTGTGATCAGGGTACAGCCTGAAGAGAGCTCTTATCCAGTTGGGTTTTGTTTGTAGTGTTCATTTCATTTCTCAGTATTATTATTATTGTTATTTTCCTGGTTTCACACTGTTGAATCTGTACTGACTTTGGTGGAGGAGTTTTAGGGAAAAATAAAGACCCTTAAACTGCATTACTGACTGTTCTGGGAGCCTTGGCTGTTCGGGCAACTTCACAAGATGTTTCTTGAATATTGGCAAGGATAATGAGGATTTAAGTGAAGCATCTAAATTCCATAGATGAGGGCCTCTAAATTTGATGAAAGATTGATGTTTGGAAGTGTGACTAAATCATCTCTTTGCCTTGTGGGGTAGGAGTGAATGTCAGAAGTAACACGGAAAACATGTGAAAATAAGAGGGAATGTCTTGTTTGCATTTTTTTAATTTAAAGGTATATTCAGTGATTTCACTCAAAAAAACCTTAGGTTTCGTTTTTGGCTGGGACCTAAGCCTTTCATCCAATCAGGATAGAGAGCCAAAAACGAAACCTAAGGTTTTTTGACCCCCAGGGGTTAACTGGGGACAGGGAGGAACTCCTTATATGGTCAGCACACTCTATAGTAGAGAGGATTATCACAACAAAACAAAAAAAAGTGATATTTTAATTAAGTGAAATCACTGAATTTACCTTTAAACATAAATTCAGGCAAACGATCAAAATAAAATTTCCTGGCCTGTGTGTGCTCCAGTTCCTGTTGAATTCATTGGATATCATTGGTCATCTGACCAGTTTAATTGGATTTCATTGGATCAAATCGACAGGAACTGGTGCACACACAGCCCAGGAAAAAGGTGAATAGGCCTAATTGTCTAGACTTCTTGTAATGCAGATGTTTAACAATAATTTAATGAATTGCATTTGTATAATAAATTGCATTTTTATAGCGCTTTTCCAAGTGCTCAAAGAACTTTACAAAGGTTCATTCATTCATACATTGGGAGGTGAAGCGGCGAACAGTCGACACCAGCGTCTTCACTTCCCACATTCACACACCAATGGTGGAGAGCTCACACCGACCAACTCATTGGAGGCAATGCAGGGTTCAGTGTCTTGCCCAAGGACACTTCGACATGTGGACAGGAGGAGCCGGGATTCGAACCGCCGACCCAGGGATCATTGAACGACCTGCTCTGCTACTCTTGAGAGCGTACTAGAGGTCCATTTGGTTTAATTTACGCTCTCAAGAGCTAAAGATCTATGAGGGTCCATTTGCTTTCTCCATCATTTAGCTGGGGACCACCTGGAACCGCCTCAAGAACCACTGGTTGAGAAGAGAACCACAATGGAGGTATAGGCCTGCTCCCGGCCGGTGGGAGGCAGCAATGTGCCGAAAGGCATCAAGTCTGCCGGAAATCACATGAAGAAGAAGAAGGAGGAATGCAGGGTTGCCATGTACGCTAATTATAAGCCACGTTGGGCTTGTTTTTTTCAGTGAAGTTGTTTGTAAATATTTTGTACCTAATGTTTAAACTAGGGTTACATTTTCAAGTCAAGGACCTCCCAAATTAATATATATTTGTCTGCGGACCCCCTTCTGAAAACATGTTATGCCAGGAACCCTCATACAAGATTTGTGTTGTTAATTTTCTTTATAGAATATTCCACTTTTTCTCCCCAAAATGTCGATATTTTTTGTTGTTAAAAATTGTAGATCTACAAGCTCACAAAGCATCTTATCAAATAGCCTCTATGGGCACCTACAGATGTGTACCGCAATTCTGCAAACTGTTCAATCAAACTGTTCAAATGAATCAATCAAATGCTTCGCTTCTTTTGGTCTTAATTGTTTTCATAGACGTGGTTGCTTGCTTCTCGACTGTCTCTCACACAATCTGGCAACACCGGAATGGAGGCTCGGGTTCCTTGTGTTTAAAAGTGAGATAAACAATAAGCTACGGGTTGGAAGTTTAATATTTACATTGTAAACAACAACAAGCAAACACACGGAGAGCAACAGCAATGGAGGGTGGAGGAAGACCGTATGAAGTGGACACAGCTAGTACGGCCGATTTAATCCAATGCGAGGTGAGCAGAAAAAACACAAAGTGCACACATGCACACACACATGCGGTTCTTCAAGTAACATCCATGATGGAAACGTTGGCTAGTGGCTACCATGCATGTTTTCCTCCGAGGTGGTGGAAAGCCTGGTGAGGCGAGGTTACCATGCATGTGCAGTACTTTGTGTTGTTCTGCCTGCATGCAAATTATGTCTGCTGCGATGCCTTTTCATTTCTTGTTTTGCAATTGGCCGCCGTTATTTCGGGAAGAAAAAAAAAACCCTGCACCTTTTATAGTACCTCCATCGTGCTCGCCTTAAATTTTCCGCTCAAATAAATAAGTGTTGTATTGTGCAACAACAGTGAATTGCTATATTTTCTATTGCATGTGTCCCTTGTTTTGTCTTTTATTGTGCATGTTCTGTGCTGCAGCACTTTGGTCAACAGGTTAAGTTTATATAATTTACTTGATGTTTGCTTTGGGAGCCTGCAGGCAGGAATGTTGCTGTTTTCACTTCACTTGGATCGTTTGTTGTAGCCTATGTGTCTGTTAGGGAACTCAAAACTGATTGTTTGTTGTAGCCTAGGTGTCTGTAGTGAACTGGGATTGGCATCATAATTTTAGTAGCGAGCAATCATCTTTTTTCTTTGAATGAATCGAGTACAAAGCACCTCGTGGAAACAGTTCAGTTGTCTGCTTGAACTTCTGTTAAACATTTGTAGCCTCAGCCTGGGGGGTGGGTGCTCCCGCGCCCATCCCCCCCAGAAAAAAACAGCTTTTTTTTTAGTGGTGCAACCACTGTCTTACGGAGCTATAGCCAAATTCCAATACCTCTAATCTCGGCCACTCGCTCACTCACACTCGCTCACTCCAGCATGGTGGTGTTACAGTGAAATTGGTGACCTGCTGAAATATGTGACAATCGTGTAGACACATAATAATGTCAGTCTGAATGTGAATCATTGCAGTTTGTTCATTTAGTTCAACCTAACGGTATTCAGGCCACGTTTTTAAAGACCTATGTAAGTTCATGTATGAAGTCCACGAGATGTTCACATATTTCGACAGGTCACCAAATTCACCGTAATTTGCCATGCTGGAGTGGTCGAGTGAGAGTGAGCGACTGGCCGAGATTTTGGGTATTGGAATTTGGCTTATGTGTGGGTATGAGCACGAAAACAGCATGGTTGTTTTTCACCAGCTGTGCTGCAACCTAACACACACATATTAACTGTATATATGATGATGAAGAAATTCCATGAATTAAATCTAATTTAAGAAGTAGCCTAGTGAAAATAGGCGATCTACAAGGACACAACTGGGCGTGAAGCGACGCGTTGTGAGCTTGTATATCGCCTATTTTCACTTGTTTGGGTTCCAGGTGAACATCTAATTTCTGTTTTGCGTCATGGGTTTAAAAGGTTTGGGAACAGAGGGGCACGGTGGCACGCTGTCGGTAGTGCTGTGACTCACAGCTAGAAGGTCCTGGGTTCGATTCCTGCTGGGGACGCTGTGGGCGTGTTCCCTCCTCTGCGTCATCAATGACCATACCCCGAGGCGGGGGTTGGTGAAAGGGCCTTTCTGTGTGGAGTTTGCATGTTCTCCCCGTGTCCCCTAGGGCAGGGGTTCTCAACCCGTGGGTCGAGAGTGTCGCCAAATTATTTTGGGAGGTCCGCAAATAATAATAATAATAAAAAAAGGCAACTGAATGGCTGGAATATGAAAATGAAGAGTTTATATGGTACACATAGTACATGCATAGACTTTCCTTAATGATTATATCTGGTTTCAGTATTAATTTAAGATATATTTTCTCTATTATAGACATACTATATGAATAGTCAAATGTGCTTTGCGTGGTGGCCCATGAGAAATCAAATCAAATGGTGGCATGATGTATTCCAGTCCAGTTGTTGTTGGCGGTGGCAAGCATGAGTCTTGTTTGTTTGTCTGTTGTTGGTGGAGCGGAGTCAGTTCAGTAGTACAGTGCAGTCAGAGAGTAGGTCACAGGTCACACACAGGAGCAGTGAAAGGGGGAGGGGCCGCGGATGGCTGGGCTCTGTGCTGGTGGAGACTTTAGTGGAGAGTTTGTGACGATTATGACGCCACAGAAAGCCATACATGGGCAAAGTGGCGGCCCGGGGGCCACATGCACTGCACTCCCTGTGGGAATGTGGAACGCATGTGTCGAATTTGCAGAATGTCCAATCCACCCCACATTTCATTCACATGCCAAGGGTGGTTTAATCAACGGAGAGCCCAAAGCAATTCACCTTTTGTCAAGTCCCGCCCATGGTTGTGCCCCTCTTCGCACCCATTGGTTGCCATTTCGTGCCTACTAACTTTGGACGCCGATTACAGCCGAACGATAAGGACTATGAATGGTGTTTTAATCGGATAGGTCCAGAGATCATGTGTACAGTTTTTTGTGAGATTTGCACAAAAGCTGTAGGTGGAAGAGCAAAAAGTGGGTTTAGAAGAAAAGTCAAAATGGCGGGAGTGGGCGTGGCCTATATGCGGAAATGCATCATGGCCCAATAAGGGAAAGTGACATTTTGAATTTACGACCTACGGTTCAAGAGTTATGAGGCAAAATGTAAAGTGGGCTGTTATAGCGCCACCATGAGGCCGACTGATGTCATTATTATTATGAACCTGTTGTAACTGTAGCTCCGACAAATACTTGATGTGAGTTCTCGCATTTTTCGATAGGAAATTTGAATGCACTAATAAATTCATTATTAACCCATTCTGACCTGAGATCAGATTCATACGAGGTTTCCGCCGGACACACACTGATCTGATGAACCCATTCTGACCTGAGATAAGATTCTAAAAATGTCAGTCGCTCTTCGATTTTTCAAAAATAGCAGATCTACAAGCTCGTAGCGCGCCACTCGGTGGCGCGATATGAGCTTGTAGATCTGCTATTTTTAAATAGCTAAAGCATAACATGATGCTAACACCAAAATGGGTGCCCGTTCAGAATGGGTTAATCAATAATTTGTTAATGTGAAAAAAGGGCTTCGTTAAGACGAATGGATGAACGATGGATGAAAAAATAGCAGATCTACAAGCTCACAACGCCTTTTGGCCTGACCAGACAAATCTAGCCTGAATCAGATCTGTGCCACATCCAGATTGGAATCGGATTTGTTTAAATCGGTCTAAACGCAAACATGTCACATGGAATCAGATCAGGTCGTTGCATTCACACTGAGACAGATCTCCTGAAATCAGATTTTAATCAGATTTGAAACCACCTCTGAATGTGGCTCAATTAAGTCACATTGGAAAAAAATCTGATTCCATGTGACCTGTCTGCATTTCGACTTAATCAGATTCCAATCTGGATGTGGCACAGATCTTGATTCAGGCTAGATTTGGCTGCCAGTGTAAATGGACAGCGACGTCTCCAGAAAGTTATGACTTGGGGTGCTATGGAGAGGCTGGCTATTTTTAATGCCGATTATTTATTTTGTTTTCATCTTTTCCCTCTCCAGGTCTGCAATGAAACCATAAGGGGTTATTCATCGTACCAAATGCACCTGACCACTCCTGGACACTTGCAGGTACAGACCATTTTTTCTATGTAATAGGGGGAATGTATGATGTCTACGAACATATACGTAGTTGGCACCTTTAGAACTCTTAGCTTTAGCTACGATTATTAACGTAGAAAGCAGAGAAAAAGTTAAACAACATTACACTCACTAACATTGCAGCTGTACGAAAAACTTGAATTATAATCTTTCAGTCCGCAAAGTGTTTGAGTTTGGAAGTGCTTGTTGGATATCACTCAACCTGTTACCACCTGTTTTGAATATGCACATAATGCAGGAGGCAGCAGGACGTTGGCCGCGGTCTGCATATAGTCAATACACTGCTAATGCCTAACATGTGAAATTCAGTAGATTACGAATGCTGGTAAAATACATTCATGTTGATTTAACTTTAACTCTACGACACCTCAGATGTGGACTTGGTTAACTGTTATCTGAAACAATGGGATGTGTGTTCCTTGTCCATTTTGACCATGTTGACAGATGACCAAATAATGCTGTTCAGTGCTGCTGACTGACTTGACTCCATGCTCTCCTTTTTTTATATTCCTGGCAGAAACTAAAGGATCAATTGGATTTTCAAGGTAAGGATACTTTTATATTTGTTGCAACAATGGGGTATACATAATGAGAATGTGTAACACATTTTCTATTTTTATTTTCCCCCTGAACAATCCAGGCCAGGATTATTCTAGCAGTGTGTCAACATCTCAGGATTCCGGCGTGTCCTCTCAGTCACAAGCCTTTACAGATTATCCAGGGCAGTACCCCCACCACCACTCGGGGCGTCCTGACCCAAACATGCCGCCCTATCACACAAATGACCGCTACATGTCGGCAGACGCAGAGAGAGGTGCTACTGCCTATCCCGGCGAGGGGCATCATCTGCACAGACGTGACGATTATCACAGGGAATATGGAATGGACTCTGAGGACATGTCTAGAAGAAACTTCCACCAGGACTCCGGCGGTGGTACCAGGCGTGATTTTAGGGAGGAGATGACTCACGGACCAACCTACCACAATGAGGCTCCTCTTTACAGGAAGCCCTCAGCAGGAAGAGAAAACCGCCTCGGGGGGTTTACGGGAGCAGAGCACGGCCGCGTTCCTCCTTCTGCCGAAGCCGCGGGGTCTCGCAAAAGAGCCTATCCAGGTCACAACCAGCAAGGGGCAACATACGCAGAAGGTGACCCTCACAGACGTGCTTACCAGCCAGGAGCTTCTTCCATAGATTTCTCCCATGGAAGGGTTCCCTTTGACATCGACACTCAAAGACCCTACCCTGGAGGCGAGGGTGAAGACGGGGCTTATTACTCCGAGGACAATCCCTGTCGACCGCTCTACCCTGGCGCTCACCCACAGCAGGGGCGGTCTCTAGACGGGGAACCCAGCAGACCTGACGACGCTAGCGGAGCGGGTAGGCAGGATCCGAGGGGCCAAGACGTGGCCAACAGGCAGAGGCTTCCCGAGCCTACGGAAATGGGACCATGGCAAGCTAGCTTCAGTGGGAGAGCTCCCCCTATGGCCAACAGACTCCCCGACGGTGCCAGAGCAACGCCGGACGTCCCAGGGAAAAGAAGGAAGAAGAGCTTTTCAGACGCCGCTGAGGAGGAGACGGAGAGAGAGAAGGGGATGTAAGTCTGGATTGACTTGGTGGTTGTTGTTGTTGTTTATATTACTATGACAGCAGGGTCTTCTGTAAACTGACTCCGCCAGATGGGGCAGCAGAGAGTATCCATAAAGTAACGCCCTACTTTATCACAAAACACTACAGCGTCGCACAAAAGCACCAAACGTAGCAGATCTGCAAGTCTGAAACGTGGTGCGTAGCGACACATTTTGAGCTTGTAGATCTGCTACATTTGCTGCTTTTGAATTTGAATCCTGAAAAGTAACAGTTCCCACCCGACTCAGACAATATCATTTTATGAAACTCATCTTCAGAATGTGTTTGTTCGTTATTTGTCAACTGTATTATTATTATTACTTTATTCCTTCTTAAAAGGCAAGAGGGGCCAGCAGGTGATCACCACCAGGGACCAGGTCTAGGACCAACGACACAAGACATCCATGGACCTCAGAGATGCATGAACGAACCGGTAAGAAAGGGCAGGAAGGAACCATGAGGCCCATAGGGCAGGAGCCATGAGGCCCATAGGGCAGGAGCCATGAGGCCCATAGGGCAGGAACCATGAGGCCCATAGGGCAGGAACCATGAGGCCCATAGGGCAGGAACCATGAGGCCCATAGGGCAGGAACCAACCATGAGGCCCATAGGGCAGGAAGGAACCATGAGGCCCATAGGGCAGGAACCATGAGGCCCATAGGGCAGGAACCATGAGGCCCATAGGGCAGGAAGGAACCATGAGGCCCATAGGGCAGGAACCATGAGGCCCATAGGGCAGGAGCCATGAGGCCCATAGGGCAGGAACCATGAGGCCCATAGGGCAGGGACCATGAGGCCCATAGGGCAGGGACCATGAGGCCCATAGGGCAGGAACCATGAGGCCCATAGGGCAGGAGCCATGAGGCCCATAGGGCAGGAACCATGAGGCCCATAGGGCAGGGACCATGAGGCCCATAGGGCAGGAACCATGAGGCCCATAGGGCAGGGACCATGAGGCCCATAGGGCAGGAGCCATGAGGCCCATAGGGCAGGAGCCATGAGGCCCATAGGGCAGGAACCATGAGGCCCATAGGGCAGGAGCCATGAGGCCCATAGGGCAGGAGCCATGAGGCCCATAGGGCAGGAAGCCAGGAACCATGAGGCCCATAGGGCAGGAACCATGAGGCCCATAGGGCAGGAACCATGAGGCCCATAGGGCAGGAGCCATGAGGCCCATAGGGCAGGAGCCATGAGGCCCATAGGGCAGGAACCATGAGGCCCATAGGGCAGGAACCATATCTCGTGTTTCTGTAGTCTGGACATGATGTACAAGTACACCCCCTGGACACGATGTAGGCTACAGTCTTTGATATGACCCGGCTGGTGATCAAACCTAGCCTGACACTTAGCCTGAATTTTCATTATTCAGTCTGAACGCCCTCCCTACTACAACCGTTTCTGGGATGGGCGTTGCCAAAGAGGCAGTCTTCGGTGATTCGGTTCATACCAACCAATCAGAATAGTAGGAAAGCAGATGGAATTGTGTCAATCATGTGGCTATGGCTAACCCGTTTGCTAACCAAACAAACAGCCAACGAGCTAGTATGTAAACAAAAGCGGCAAAATATGTCGGATGATGATGTTTATAAAACCTCTCGTGTCTTCAAATAAACTATTTATCATACGTCGATTTAATAGCCAGATTGATACGGTCGTGAGTTAACGCAGTGGGGGCAGCCATGTTTGTTTGTGTCTGGACGGCGCTGTTGTTTGACGTCATCGAGTTGAAACGACGCTGATTCGTCGGTTGGATTTCCAACCGAGTCTGAGACCTCCTTCGGGAGCGTCACCAGACCCTAAATCGCCTGAACATAATTTTTTAATGTGGCTAGCGATTTAGGGGCTGGAGCCAGGCTAGATCAAACCCAGATTCGGCTCAAACAAGGGATTCAATTAATTTTTCTCCTATGCCACTAAAATGTAGCCTGGCTCCAGCCCAAAATGGCTAGCTACGCCCATTAAGAAAATATGTTCTGGCGATTCAGGTCTGGAGTCTCTCCCCACGACGGTGTCGGCAACATGCGGAAATCCGCACGTAGCCAAGTAGTAAGCTGATTGGCCATCAGCCCCGTCACTCAACAGCGTCAGACAACAAACATGGCTGCCCCCACTGCGGTAACTCACGACCGTAAATCTGGCTATTAAATCGACGTATGATAAATAGTTTCTTTACAGACACGAGAGGTTTTATAAACATCATCATCCGACATATCTTTCCGCTTTTGTTCACATGCTAGTAGCGCTCGTTGGCTGTGTTTGTTTGGTTGGTATGAACCAATCGCCGAAGACTGCCGCTTTGACGACACCCATCCCATAAACTACTGCCGTGGGCAGGGATTTCAGTCTGAATAATGAGTGTCGGGCTAACTAAAATGTGGAACGCCCTACCAAGCAGTCATTAAGAAATGTGAATCCCTAGACTCCTTCAAAACCGCTCTCAAAGAGCACTTGCGGACAGCTGCAATTCGAAACTGTAAAAAAAACCTGTAAAAGAAAAAAGTCAAAATCCCCCCCCCCCCTCCCACCCCCCATTTATTTTTTCCCATTTTTACTTTCTTTAACAGTGTATAGGCTATGATGATTTCCTTTTTTCATAGAAGTGTATATCTGTACATGTTTTGATGAATTGAAAATGGAGGACCGTGATGTAAACAAGTCTTATTGTTTTTTTCTGGTTTTATCCTCTTAGCAGTTTTTGTATTGACCTGTGCTTTCGTTTGAATTGTACCCATTCTCCAATCTTTGAATAAAATTTCCAACCAACCAACCAATCAATCAATCAATCAATCAAACCCCATTACCGACAAGGCCACTGAGCTGGTGTGCCCAACAGGTCTATCATAAAACCCGGCTTTCAATTGAGAAATCATCTTTCAGAGTAAAAGCGGCCATGTCTTTCCGTCACCCCAGAGCTTCTATTTTGAAGGAATCCCGGCACTGATTGTGTTAAATGATTATCATATGCATTTTGATTGGTTGTCCACACATCTTGAAATGTGACAATGTCAGCCAATTTTGAACAAAGCCTAAAGAAGTTCGCAAGAAAGATCGAAATGTTGCATGTTTTTACTCTGGAACCAACGGGTGACGCATCTGCATAAAACTGTACCAGGTGTGCGGAGGTCTTCTCTTCATAAGAAATTGGTTTGACAGTTTTATCTAATCCGTATAATGCCGTCTTCGTTGATGTGGCATATCACTGTAATGACATCCTGTTCTTTTTATTTTAGGGCCAGAACAACACGGAAAGTCACCCAAGAGAGAACCCTGACTCTGAGAAAACTGCAGAGTCTGGCAACGTCTCTGATCTACTGGTAAGCAGTGGCAACGTCTCTGATCTACTGGTAAGCAGTGGCGCACAGGGGTTTCCCTGAACCCGTTCAAAGAACGATCATTCACGAACGCGTTCATATTTTGGGTGAACACGACCTGAACGTACTGTATTTCTGGGAAAAACTGGTTTGAGGGAGAGGAAGTTCCAGATTGATGGGTATTTTTCCAACATAACATAATGCTTAAGCTTAAAACACCAAGAGGGGTTCCTGTCATGGGGGCACGGTGGCACAGTTGGTAGTGCTGTCGCCTCACAGCTAGAAGGTCCTGGGTTCGATTCCCGCTCGTGACGCTGTGGGCGCTGGCGGCGTGTTTCGTCCTCCTCCGCGTCATCAGTGCCCATACCCGAAGGCGGGGTTGGCGAAAGGGCCTTTCTGTGTGGAGTTTGCATGTTCTCCCCGTGTCCCCTAGGGTAGGTACCCTCACATGTTCTCCCTGTGTCCCTTAGGGTAGGTAGGGTACCCTCGCAAAAAACATGCAGTAATCCTGGTCTGTAAACTGCCTCCCCCTGGCCAGCCGGGGCGCCTGATGGAGGGGAAAGGAACTGGTTGGAATAACGCGTTCCTTCCACGCGCTACGTCCGACCAGGGAAACCCCCCCCTGTCAGGTGTAAAGGAGCAACTTGGACACTCAGGCATGAAGGAAGCATGAGTTTCCCCCATATATGGGGACTAGGTTGGTGGAGGGTGTGTAGAGCCCAGGATCACATTAGATGATTTGACACAGGGGTGAAAAATGGGTTACAAAATCGTGGGATAAAAAAAATATATATATATAAAAAAAAAGAGGGGTTCTTGTCCTGAATGGGTTAAAAGGGGCGGATTCAAATTTCCGGGCAAAAAACAGCCAACTGGATCCTATTGGTTCACCTATCTGTGAGAATAGTAATAAATAAAATGCCAACTTGGAAGTGATTCCACTTATAATATGTTCACTTGTTTCTCCTGAAGTGATTCCACTTATAATATGTCCACTTGTTTCTCCTGAAGTGATTCCACTTATAATATGTTCACTTGTTCCTCCTGAAGTGATTCCACTTATAATATGTTCACTTGTTTCTCCTGAAGTGATTCCACTTATAATATGTTCACTTGTTTCTCCTGAAGTGATTCCACTTATAATATGTTCACTTGTTTCTCCTGAAGTGATTCCACTTATAATATGTTCACTTGTTTCTCCTGAAGTGATTCCAGTTATAATATGTTCACTTGTTTCTCCTGAAGTGATTCCACTTATAATATGTTCACTTGTTCCTCCTGAAGTGATTCCACTTATAATATGTTCACTTGTTTCTCCTGAAGTGATTCCACTTATAATATGTTCACTTGTTTCTCCTGAAGTGATTCCACTTATAATATGTTCACTTGTTTCTCCTGTCGTCTACTAGAAAACCATTTCTAGCTTCGAGATTGAGGGTGGGGACGCTGCGGACTTCCTGAAGAACACACTCTGCAACCTTCTTAAAGACTTCCAAGCCAAGAAAAGGCTGGAGATGACGATGGATAAGGTACAGCATGCATGTCCATAACATATTAACCCCATTCACACCAGCATTAACCCATTCTGACCTGAGATCAGATTCATACGAGGTTTCCGCCGGACACACACTGGTCTGATGAACCCATTCTGACCTGAGATCAGATTCTAAAAATGTCAGTCGCTCTTCGATTTTTCAAAAATAGCAGACCTACAAGCTCGTATCATATGAGCTTGTAGATCTGCTATTTTTAAATGGCTAAAGCATAACATGATGCCGACACCAAAATGGGTGCCCGGTCAGAATGGGTTAATTAATCCCTCGATAGCGTATTGCCAATGTTTTATCGTGCGTAACACTTACTTTGAAGAGCCGAATATCCGTAACCGGATGTTCCAATGACATACTGCCGTGTGTGGTGTCATGACCGATTGTTGGTGTCCCGCTCGGCGATGGAGAACCCCGACCGCGAGGGTCAACGCGCCTTCTACAGCCCGTTGAAAACCCTTGATTTCACCAGAAACGGCCCCCTCAATGTCCTTTCTGAGATGCAGAGCTTTGAATGCAGGGTTTAACAGGTTTTATGTAAAAAGAAGCATAGATTTGAGTTTACACAAACATCGTGTGAAGTGAGGGGCGCTCTCCGTATCATCATCATCATACATCCCATTCCGTGCTCAGCCAATCAAATCATCGCTATGGGGTGATCAGCCAATCACAAGCCAATGTTTGTGTTCACACAAACCCGGCATGCAAAGCAGTCCTTCCTAAACTAGCCCGGGCAGCGCGCCTACCGTGTTCTTCTGCCTCAGACCACGCCCGCTGACACGTGTCATTGGATCCGATAGATGCCACACGTGCGTCAACAGACACACACACACACTTACACACACACATACACACACACACACACACACACACACACACACACACACCGCAGACTCCGCACACGTCAATGAACATGCACGGGCAACACTGAAGAATATGAATGGAATGGAATGAAAGTAACACGACGCTCCCCATTTTTAAAAACATGCACAGAGCGTATTTATGCATGTTGTTGTCTATTGTGCTGTAACATTAGGGGGGGATATACAGTAGCCTCCAATATTAGCTACACAGTACATTTATGTCTATTTTTGAACAAAACATAATCAAACTTGCAAAAGGAGAAGGCACACTTAATAAGTACTGTATATAATATACGCCCACAGTTCAGCACAAGTGTATAACGCCAGATAATAGATAAAAAAAAGTAATAATGCCATAAAGTAATAGTGTCACAATGTGCAAACAGTATAGGTATCTTTAGCAGTATACAGTATACATACATTTTCAAATGACATTGTTCAAAGTCAAAGTCGTGCGATTTGTCACACGTTACCGCAGTGAAAATTGTTCTCCGCATTTGACCCATCTCTCTTGGAGCGGTGAGCCGCAGTGTGCGCCGCACTCGGGAATCATTCGTTAATTTGACCCCCCAATCCAACCCATTGATGCTGAGTGCCAAGCGGGATAGCCTGGTTAATAAACCAGACCGAATCAGCCGTTGGCAAAAATAAATTGCCTGCCGGCGGATTTCGGTCTGGAGAGGCTCAATTGTACGCCCATTTCCTACACCAGAGAAATGGGGCGGCCACGGTATGCAATATGGGCGGGCTTTGGTACAGTGACTTTCAATGCTTGAGACCTTTGACTGACAGTAGCTCTGACCAATTGCGTCAAAGAGAAAATGTTTCAACCCGCCCCCCCCTGTAAATGAAATCCAAGCTGAGCCTCCCCAGACTAATATCCCGCGGTCCGTGCGATATTAGTCTGGTTTATTAACCAGGCTACGAGCGGGGAGGCATTGCAGGGTTTACTGCACGATGTTATTGGCATTGCGTCACACCATGCTTGAATTAAATCGCACCATGCTTGTCATAAGAGCAGCAACAAAAAAATGTTTTTTTAGGGGGGCTAGTGAATCATGGTGTGTGTGTGATATGAAATGTGAGCTTTAATCATATTCCTTCATATTTCCTTCAAGTGCTTTTGGAGATAAATTAGTCCATGCAGTCACTTTCGGTAGTAGACTGAAAGTGACTATATAAACTGTTCTGGGGGTCACTGGAACAACATATTTTGATATGGGGTCGGCGGGCCAAATTAATTTCCTTTACACGGAAAAGATTAAGAACCACTGATTTTATATAGCAACAGAAGTTTTACATATAAAACCTGTTAGGATTTTAAATACATCTGTAGAATCAACCCTAAACCCTAAACCCCATTAATCAGAACAGTGTGTGTCCGGCGGAAACCTCGTATGAATCTGATCTCAGGTCAGAATGGGTTGACGTCAGACTTGGGTGCTTTATATATACTGTACATGTCAACAACTACCCCAAAAGGGTTTCCTGTCATGAATGGGTTAAAAGAGGAGGGGTGGGATTGAATGAATAATCATGTGTCTCGTCGTCCATTCTCAGAGCCCAGGCCGTGCAGGCACGTCGACTGATCTCCCCTGTATGAGCAACGACCAGCGAGCAACTCCTCCAGGCCAGAGAGACTTAAACGTCACAGCAGGTCCTGGAGAAGGCCAACGGACGCCTGCACCAGGCCAGCCTGACAGAAACCTCACCGAAGGTCCTCCAGAAGGCCAACGGACGCCTGCACCTGGGGAGCGTGACAGAAACCTCACCGAAGGTCCTCGAGAAGGCCAACGGACGCCTGCACCAGGCCAGCGTGACAGAAACCTCACCGAAGGTCCTCGAGAAGGCCAACGGACGCCTGCACCAGGAGAGCGTGACAGAAACCTCACCGAAGGTCCTCGAGAAGGCCAACGGACGCCTGCACCAGGAGAGCGTGACAGAAACCTCACCGAAGGTCCTCGAGAAGGCCAACGGACGCCTGCACCAGGGGAGCGTGACAGAAACCTCACCAAAGGTCCTGGAGAAGGCCAACGGACGCCTGCACCAGGAGAGCGTGACAGAAACCTCACCGAAGGTCCTCGAGAAGGCCAACGGACGCCTGCACCAGGGAAGCGTGACAGAAACCTCACCGAAGGTCCTCATCAAGGCACACAGACATCTGTTCCGGGTCAGCATGACTTCAAAGAAGAACCACAGGACAGGCCCGTTGACAACCCGGGTCAGCGTGACTTCAAAGAAGAACCACAGGACGGGCCCGTTGACAACCAACGCAGGCAACCGCAGGAAGCTCGCAGACAGCGGGATCATATAAGTCGCCCTCCTCCTTCGGGTCAACCTCAACGGTGCGCGCTCGTTCTCCAACGGTGCGCGCTCGTTCTCTCAAACGTGCACAGCCAGTCTGACGTCTCGTGTCGTCTAGCCGCTGAAAGCAGCCACGCAGCATCGGACGCCTTCAGATTACACTCCGACACGGAGGCCGAGTCGGATGAAGATCGGAAACCGATGAGGACGCCGAGGGCACCGAGCAGATTTACTCCATTCCTAGATACTACTAGTAAGTAGCAGAAGAGTTAATTTTGATCGTGTTGAGATGAATGTATTTTTTACATAGTGTATTTGTGATGTAGCCTATGTATTTATGACAGTAGATGCATGGTAACTATGTACGGTATCTCTGTATTTGATGTATTATTACACACAGTATGTATTATTCTACCCCAGCGGTTCCCAAACAGTGTGCCGTGGGATTTTGTGACAACCCCGCTTCATTACTGCAAAACAGCTATGCAAACAGTTATGAATTATGCTTTTTTTAATTGATGTGTGTGTGTGTGTGTGTGTGTGTGTGTGTGTGTGTGTGTGTGTGTGTGTGTGTGTGTGTGTGTGTGTGTGTGTGTACTCATTTCATGTGGTCAAGCCATGGGAAGGGGTGAACGCACTCTTTCGGATTCCTCCGACACGGACATGGAAGACACAGACGTGAATGATCCGACGTGGACACCGATGAGGGAGTCGCGTCCAATGAGTTATTCTGATGCCAGTGGTGAGAAGACCTACTTTTTGATGTTTGATGTTTGAGATGAAATTGAATTAATGTACCGGTATTTATACTGTACTAGAGCGGTGCCCGTGTGGGCCTCTACAGCGATGCAAGTTGGAAAGGCATGCCTCACCCAGATATTATGTGCTGGAGCCTCTGCAGCGGTTCCTGTTGGGCACTGGCCTACTTAGAACGATGCTGGAAGTTGGAAATGCATGCCTGTAGCGGACCCAGCTGGCCAATAAGGTTGAAGGCTGACTGACTGATTTTAAGTTGCTTTATTCATTAATCAACTTGGAACTAAAATAAAGAAAAACATAATATGCATCACGAATCAGATAATCAATAAACACATCCAACATATGAGCATATATACAAGCTGTTCACTTAACCAATAAAATCCATACTGTGCATAGCTATCGAAATGCAATATGAAAATAAACCACAATGAATGTAACGCAAGACCATCAGACTATAATAACAAAAAAGGATTTTCACCGTATCCCCTTTCCAGCTGGGCGCTAGTTGTTGAGTCAGTGTGTCCATAGTTTGTTCCAACTGAAATGTACGTCATGATTAGAATTACATTCCACCTAATGCCTTGTAGATCTGCATTTTTACAACTATCAAAGTAACTCACTTCTCATTTATGTTTGTACGTTCCATCGCCTTTCTGTTCTTTCCTTTGTCCATCCTTTGTCCTTTTCCATCCATATTCAACAAATGTTTGCCCTTGTCTCTCACATGCTTAACCATAGGGAACTGTTTTAAACCAGTCCCCACCTCCACAGCTACGTGGATTCCAATCACCAATTATCTTTATCTGGCCCCAGGTCAAATTAAAGGGCCAGCCCCACCCAAATATTATGTCCGTGTCCTTTCATGCCCATGTACGGAGTTCTTTGTCAGGCATGCCCAAATATGGAGTCTATGCAGACGTCGGAATGATCGGAACAGGCCAGCTCCATATATGGACCCTGAGCAGGGGCCCTGTCTATAGCCCAAGCAGAGGCCTTTTTGTGGCGGTTCTGGACAACCGTGTGTCCGACCGACTCAACACCTGGCACTGCACTCCCTGTGGTGGTGTGGAACGAGTGTGTCAAATTTGAATTTATTGGGGCGAACGGTTCTCAAATATGTGGATTTCACACAGACAGAGATATGGATCTATCTATGCATGTGATATATTTGATATTTACAATGTTGCTTATGTTTAATAATAATAATAAAACTGTATTTGTATAGCACCTTTCATGACATGAAATGCAGCTCAAAGTGCTTTTCAGAACAATGGAGAATAAAAGAAAAGCAAGGCAACGACAGTAATGCAATACAGTGAGGACATGAATAACAAAAACTAAAAAAAACAACAACTAAAAGATCAATTAAAAGCAATGTTGTAGAAGTGGGTCTTGAGCTGAGCTTTAAAAATGTCTACAGAGGCTGCCTGACGAAGGTACAGTGGGAGCTTGTTCCATGCCGACGGCCCGTAGAAGAAAAAAGCTGCTTCCCCGTATTTTTTAGTTGCCATTTTTTTAGGCAAAGCGAGCAGGCCAGCAGTGGAAGACCTTAGGGGGCGGTTTGACATTAGATGCAGATATGCATAGTTATATAGTACGGATGCAAGTGATGTATTACATGTGTGCTCATTGTAAGACACTGGATAAGAGCTTGTGCTAAATGTCTCAATTGTGAATTGATTTTATTTAATGTAATTTCAGACACAGAGGAGCCACGGCCAACATCTAGATCACCATCTGTTGGCAGTGAAAATACAGGTAAGAACAGAATTAATTGAAAAGATTGGACCAAAACAGGTGTGCTATTCGCTTGTAAAACAAGTGGACAAATACAGTTGTATCTGATGGAAATAAAAATAATAAAATAAAATGATAATGATAATTTAGAAAGGACTGTATAATTTGGAAAAACTGTAAATCTATACCTTCAAATAACCCAGCAGGGAGACCAAATACCGTGCTGTATTTACCTTAAAAATGACTGAGTAGCCCTTTAAATGACAATCACTGTACCAAAAAATACAAAGATACCTTAAAAATTATTTGGAGACAGAAGAAATAAAGTTCTGAGAAGGTTTAAGGTTTAACCATTATTTTAGTAGGTATAAAGTCAATTTACATAGAGAATGTGCTACATGGTTCAGAATATTATAGTATAATACATCAATATAATTTAGAATAATCTATTGTTGATTCCAAATGAACCACAAACCGAACAACCCACTTCACAGTATTGTTCCAGGCTAAATACTGCAGATCACGTCAGATTTGTTGATATAAAGTGAATTGGCTGTAGCGCTGGTTGTCGAGCGCTCCTTGGTCCACCGCATGGATGATGAGGATGGCGTAGCGACGAAGATTTCATCTTCCTTGGTTCAGTAATGGATGGCTATAGACCGGGAAAGCACAGAGGCTGGCGTTGCCAGGCAACCTGTAGATAACTTCTTAAAAAAAAAAGTATTTTATGGTAATAAAGTAGTATTTCTATAATTCTTAGGTCCAACAGAGCAACGAAGCGAAGCAGACAACGTTGATATAGGTGAACATAGCACAGCTGCAGAGCGCGAGTGTGGTGACGAGCCTGGCGGAAGTGGTCCAAATGCAGATCCTGGTTGGTCTAAAACCAACTGGCAGCCAGAGGACATTCCTTTCACTGCAAAGCCTGGACTTATCAACGATGCTGCTGCTCTTGATTCAGACGCACCAGTTGACTTTCTTGAGCTATTCTTGACCGATGAGCTGCTACAGTTCATGGTTGATCAGACTAACGACTATGCAAAGAAGTTCACTAAAACGGTAACAATCGGCAGAGTACCACATTCCAGATGTCACCAATGGAAACCTGTCACGGTTCATGAACTAAAACTCTTCCTAGGGCTCCTTTTTCTCACTGGCATCATTCATAAGCCTACAGTAGAAATGTACTGGTCTACAGATGAATCATTAGCTAGCCCCTACTTCAACAAGACCATGACTCGCAACAGGTTTGAAATTATATGGAGATTTCTCCAGTTCAGTGATAGCACATTAGACAATGGTACTGACCGGCTGTACAAGATTCGCCCAGTTTTAGATTACTTACTCTGCAGATTCCGTGAAATGTTTCAACCAAACACTAACATTTGCATTGATGAAGGTACGCTTCTGTGGCGTGGGCGTTTAAGTTTCAAAGTGTACAATCCCCAGAAACCTATCAGATATGGCATAAAATCCTATATTTTGTGTGATTCTGAGACAGGGTATTGTTTCAACATGAAGCCCTACTGTGGAGATGGTACTCCCCTGGGTGAAACAATTCTCTTCCTTCTTGATCGCCTAGTAGGTTATGGCTATAGATTGTTCATGGATAACTTTTACAATTCTGTAGCACTGAGTACTAAACTACTTGATCTGAAAACCCATGTCTGTGGTACACTAAGAAAAAATCGAGGTGAACCAGGAGCCCTTAAACAAGTTAAAAAATCTGACCTGAAAAATGGGCAAACAATAATGCGTCACAATGACAGGGTGATGGTCTTGGCCTGGCAGGACCATGGCATAGTGAAAATGGTTTCAACGTTCCACCAGGACGAGATGCAAGAAGTTCTGGTATGGCAGAGAGGCCAGCCGGAAAAAGTGCCAAGACAGAAGCCTGTTTGCATTGTAGAATACAACAAGTCAATGAACGGCGTCGATAGACTGGACCAAAACATTGTGTACTACCCGTTTATCAGGAAGTCAGCCAAATGGTCAAAGAAATTTGTAGCCTACATGTTTGAAATCTGTTTGTACAATGCGTTTGTCCTTTACAAAGTTAAAAACCCACAGGGAAAGTGTAAATGCCAACTCACATTCCTGCTAAGTGTCATACATCAATGGGCGGGCCTGTCGGGTCCGCTATATGACCTTCCACCTGCACCCAGAAAGCTTGCACCACGCACGGACCCTCAGTGCAGGCTGGATGGAGACTTTAAAGCCCACGAACTCATTTCGTTTTCGCCCACCCCCACAAAGAAGTTTCCAGGGAGGCAGTGCAGGGTTTGTTCCAGGAAGTCCAAGCGAAGCGATACGAGGTACTTTTGCAAAACCTGTCTTATCCCCTTGCACAGGGGGAAGTGTTTCGCACTGTACCACTCAAGGAAAGACTATGCTAAGGCTGAATAAAATGGTCAGTGCTAGGAAATAGTACTCAATTGTTTTACTTAAGTAATAGTATCAATACTGCAATGTAGAATTACTTAAAAGCTAAAAGTACGTAATTCAAAATGTACTTGAGTAAAAGTAAATGAAAATCCACCTTTAAAATGGTGTGATCGTTTGTTGAAAAATCGTTTTTGAAAAATAATCCAAATTGCCGATCAACAACAAAGATCAAAAGATGAATGCTCCTGTATTGCGCCACCATTGCAATAAGAATGCATTAGGCCTCAATTTCCCAGAAGCCTTAGCAAGCCAGTCTGACATATAATAGATATTTTTCCGGTGACGTCATCCGAACACGTCACCTATCCCACTCTGTCCGATGGAAACCCTTTAAGTCTTAAAACTTATTATAAACGGTGAATAAAACAAATAAAAAAATAAAAAGTGGGGATGGAATGTGTTAAAGTACAAAAAGAAAAAGTAGGCCTGGGTCGCCCGAGCGGTCCAGACACCCAGCCTGACAGAGTGTCGCGGGTTCGAGTCCTGATCCCAACGACCTTTGCTTTCCCCCCCATCTCTCTCCCCCTTTACTGTCAACCTACTGTAATCTATCACGCAAAAAGCCCCGAAAAATATCTTAAAAAGTTTTAAGTTTGTATTAAAAAAATAGCAGATCTACCATTTCACAACGTTTAGTTTTTAGTGTTTTACACGCAAGACCGCCCATGCAACAGTATAAGTATGTCATGGATTTACTTTGAAACTATTGCACCCTATGTGAAAAAAATACAAACTTGGATAAAAAACGGAGAGCAGCATGTTATGCCTGTGCATTGTGAGCTTGTAGATCGGCTATTTTCAAAGGGTCTAAATGTAGGCCTATATAGGCCTGAAGTGTTTGATGTATGTTTTATAAAAACAATAAAAATCTATAAAGTAACTAGTAACTAAAGTTTTCAAATAATTTTAGTGGAGAAAAAGTACAATAATTGTCTCTGAGATGTAGTGGAGCAGTATGGTTGCCATGCTCGCATATATTTGTGCTGCCCCCCCTCCCAACGAGAGCGCTGCGTTATCTCATGCAGATTGGCTACTTTTGCTGCGGAGAAATGTGTTATTATGAGGGTCGGCTTTAACCTGTCTCCGCCAGATGGTGGCAGTAGTGAGTCCCTCCTACCTCCATCTGGTCTTTCTCGGGCAGAGACGATGTACCCCGAGCCAGTGGATTTCAATTTATTTCATGGTAATAAAGTAGTATTTCTATAATTCTTAGGTCCAACAGAGCAACGAAGCGAAGCAGACAACGTTGATATAGGTGAACATAGCACAGCTGCAGAGCGCGAGTGTGGTGACGAGCCTGGCGGAAGTGGTCCAAATGCAGATCCTGGTTGGTCTAAAACCAACTGGCAGCCAGAGGACATTCCTTTCACTGCAAAGCCTGGACTTATCAACGATGCTGCTGCTCTTGATTCAGACGCACCAGTTGACTTTCTTGAGCTATTCTTGACCGATGAGCTGCTCCAGTTTATGGTTGATCAGACTAACGACTATGCAAAGAAGTTCACTAAAACGGTAACAATCGGCAGAGTACCACATTCCAGATGTCACCAATGGAAACCTGTCACGGTTCATGAACTAAAACTCTTCCTAGGGCTCCTTTTTCTCACTGGTATCATTCATAAGCCTACAGTAGAAATGTACTGGTCTACAGATGAATCATTAGCTAGCCCCTACTTCAACAAGACCATGACTCGCAACAGGTTTGAAATTATATGGCGATTTCTCCAGTTCAGTGATTTCACATTAGACAATGGTACTGACAGTCTGTACAAGATCCGCCCAGTTTTAGATTACTTACTCTGCAGATTCCGTGAAATGTTTCAACCAAACACTAACATTTGCATTGATGAAGGTACGCTTCTGTGGCGTGGGCGTTTAAGTTTCAAAGTGTACAATCCCCAGAAACCTATCAGATATGGCATAAAATCCTATATTTTGTGTGATTCTGAGACAGGGTATTGTTTCAACATGAAGCCCTACTGTGGAGATGGTACTCCCCTGGGTGAAACAATTATCTTCCTTCTTGATCGCCTAGTAGGTTATGGCTATAGATTGTTCATGGATAACTTTTACAATTCTGTAGCACTGAGTACAAAACTACTTGATCTGAAAACCCATGTCTGCGGTACACTAAGAAAAAATCGAGGTGAACCAGGAGCCCTTAAACAAGTTAAAAAATCTGACCTGAAAAATGGGCAAACAATCATGCGTCACAATGACAGGGTGATGGTCTTGGCCTGGCGGGACCATGGCATAGTGAAAATGGTTTCAACGTTCCACCAGGACGAGATGCAAGAAGTTCTGGTATGGCAGAGAGGCCAGCCGGAAAAAGTGCCAAGACAGAAGCCTGTTTGCATTGTAGAATACAACAAGTCAATGAACGGAGTCGATAGACTGGACCAAAACATTGTGTACTACCCGTTTATCAGGAAGTCAGCCAAATGGTCAAAGAAATTTGTAGCCTACATGTTTGAAATCTGTTTGTACAATGCGTTTGTCCTTTACAAAGTTAAAAACCCACAGGGAAAGTGTAAATGCCAACTCTCATTCCTGCTAAGTGTCATACATCAATGGGCGGGCCTGTCGGGTCCGCTATATGACCTTCCACCTGCACCCAGAAAGCTTGCACCACGCACAGACCCTCAGTGCAGGCTGGATGGCGACTTTAAAGCCCATGAACTCATTTCGTTTTCGCCCACCCCCACCTCCCACTGCCAGTTTCCACGGAGGCAGTGCAGGGTTTGTGCCAGGAAGTCCAAGCGAAGCGATACGAGGTACTTTTGCAAAACCTGTCTTATCCCCTTGCACAGGGGGAAGTGTTTCGCACTGTACCACTCAAGGAAAGACTATGCTAATGCTGAATAAAATGGTCAGTGCTAGGAAAAAGTACTCAATTGTTTTACTTAAGTAATAGTATCAATACTGCAATGTAGAATTACTTAAAAGCTAAAAGTACGTAATTCAAAATGTACTTGAGTAAAAGTAAATGAAAATCCACCTTAACCCTTGGCCTACAATTCACGGAAAAAACGGAATTAATCGAAAAATCTAAACCTCCCGTTAACGGAATAAACGGAATGACAATCAATATCAGTTATCGCGGGGTCAAAAGAGCAAAAATTAATATTTTTTTTGCTATTATCACTAATGTTGGATGTAATTTACCAAAAAACGGCCGAAATCCGCGTGATCGTGCGCTATCGTGCACGCGCGCCGTCTCTATGTGCGTCGGTGTAAAAAAATTGATATTTTGCGATCTTTTGGGGTTGATTTGAGGTTAATTTGACTTAGTTATGAAAAATATAGCATTAGCTTAGCAATCCGGACCAGCCAAACTATTGACTAGGGTCAAACTACTACAGGATGTTGTTGATCGTTCAACCGGAAGTGACTTAGGAAGATCCGTCTATTTTAGCCAAAATCAGCATAATGATGCTTTCCCGCCATCTGGTGGCGAATCGAGAGAATACATTTGCTATGAATGAACAAAAAAAAACATCTCTTCAATCCACCAGATCTTTCTTGTATGTTAAAACGATGAATTAAAAATATGCCAATTTGTTACCCAAACAAAAAAATTGGTCCTGGCATTCCAAGGGTTAAAATGGTGTGATCGTTTGTTGAAAAATCGTTTTTGAAAAATAATCCAAATTGCCGATCAACAACAAAGATCAAAAGATGAATGCTCCTGTATTGCGCCACCATTGCAATAAGAATGCATTAGGCCTCAATTTCCCAGAAGCCTTAGCAAGCCAGTCTGACATATAATAGATATTTTTCCGGTGACGTCATCCGAACACGTCACCTATCCCACTCTGTCCGATGGAAACCCTTTAAGTCTTAAAACTTATTATAAACGGTGAATAAAACAAATAAAAAAAGTGGGGAGGGAATGTGTTAAAGTACAAAAAGAAAAAGTAGGCCTGGGTCACCTAGGCTGGTAATCCAGCCTGACAGAGTGTCGCGGGTTCGAGTCCTGATCCCAACGACCTTTGCTTTCCCCCCATCTCTCTCCCCCTTTACTGTCAACCTACTGTAATCTATCACGCAAAAAGCCCCGAAAAATATCTTAAATTTTTTAAAGTTTGTAATAAAAAAATAGCAGATCTACCATTTCACAACGTTTAGTTTTTTGTGTTTTACACGCAAGACCGCCCATGCAACAGTATAAGTATGTCATGGATTTACTTTGAAACTATTGAACCCTATGTGAAAAAAATACAAACTTGGATAAAAAACGGAGAGCAGCATGTCACGTCATGTTATGCCTGTGCATTGTGAGCTTGTAGATCGGCTATTTTCAAAGGGTCTAAATGTAGGCCTATATAGGCCTGAAGTGTTTGATGTATGTTTTATAAAAACAATAAAAATCTATAAAGTAACTAAAGTTTTCAAATAATTTTAGTGGAGAAAAAGTACAATAATTGTCTCTGAGATGTAGTGGAGCAGTATGGTTGCCATGCTCGCATATATTTGTGCTGCCCCCCCTCCCAACGAGAGCGCTGCGTTATCTCATGCAGATTGGCTACTTTTGCTGCAGAGAAATGTGTTATTATGAGTGTCAGCTTTAACCTGTCTCCGCCAGATGGTGGCAGTAGTGAGTCCCTCCTACCTCCATCTGGTCTTTCTCGGGCAGAGACGATGTACCCCGAGCCAGTGGATTTCAAACCAATCAGTGGCCCGCTAGAGGCGGGATCAAGGCAATACTGATTTTGTATTGAAGCTGCAGCCACAGTGCACATGTAAACACAACCTAACATGACTACAACTTGAAATTATTATGGAGATATCAGATTTTTGCCCCCGCTGGTTCGGTTCATCGTCTCTGCTTGAGTGAGACCAGATTGAGGGAGGAGGAGGGAACCTGTGAACTGAATACCACCGCAATCTAGCGGATTCAGGTTAGTTCTTCAAATGTCATACTGTACATACATGTGTTTTGTACATGTCATGAATTCCAACCTCACGTTTTCATGGATGTTTTTTTTTTTTTAAAGCTGCATGATTTGTTTAGTTTAGCATTATAGATGTCCCGATACTGTTATCAGTATCGGCCCTTTTATGTCATTTCGGGTATCTGTGAATATACCAGTCTAACCACTGATCCAGAGCTTCCATTGTTGCTCGCAGTGTGCATCACGATCGACATATTACCGTTTCTGGCGAAGGATAAACCTTGTGAGCTAATGCTAACATTAGCCGTTTCTTCTCTCAGTCTGCGATGCCACGAGACAGGATGTAAATGAGTTGTCATCGGTAGAAGATAACTACCGGCAATGACCACTAGGCGGCAGTCAAAGAGTTTTAATTGCCATGAAATAAAATATGCAAATAAAAACCTTTTTTATCCCCACAATTTTGCAACCCCTTTTTTCACCCAGTGTTAATTATCAAATATAATCCTGGGCGCTACACTTCCTCGGCCAACCTTGGGGGGGCAGCCGACTGACCTCATGCTTCCTTCTATGCATGAGGAGTCGGCTGCTTCTTCACACCTGACGACGGGGGAGTTTCCCCGGCCGGACGTAGAGCACGGAAGGAATATGTTATTCCGGCCAGTTCCTTTCCCCTCCATCAGATGCCCCAGCTGGCCAGAGGTAGTTTAGAGACCAGGATTAACTGCATGTTTTTTGTGAGGGTACCTACCCTATTGGACATGGGGAGAACATGCAAACTCCACACAGAAAGGCCCTTTCACCAAACCCTGCCTCGGGTATATGGCCACTTATGACGCGGAGGAGAAAACACGGCCCCAGTGCCCACAGCATCCCCAAATCTTCCGTTACTACCTTGTGCTGTCACATCTACTCTTTCTTTAGAAGCGTTAATATTCTAAATGAGATAGTCATCCTCTCTCTCGTAATTTGTGCACAAATAGTGTAGGGTGTAGCCTATAGGCTATAGTATAGGCTAAAGTGTAGGGTGTAGCCTATAGGCTATAGTATAGGCCTATTTCACAGAATTCACACATGCACTTGAAGTTCTAGTGCAGGAACCAAAGCCCCAAAAGTTGACTATACCCCTCCCCGGGGTATAACAAAACGGGACATAGTTTTTTCTTATCTTTAGGATGTTCCCTTCGTGAAATATAGATTGTTTTACTTTTACTGCAAAAGTCTTGAAGTTGATCCATGAAGTGGCTCACCACATAGGCAATAAAAAACGCCTATCTGAAAGAGAGAGTTCCAAGAAGATCCTCCCAAATTGTCTACATGTATCCCTACATAACGTAACAATCAGAATGCCAATATTTGGTTCTATTGTGAATCAGCAGCCTTTTATATAAGGGCTTAAATAGTCGGAAATAGCAAAAAGGTGGCTTTTCTGAGCAATATTCTCTTGTAATGTTGATCCTACTATTTATCAACAATATGTGACATTTCTTTTCATATCTTTAAGATGTCCTCTGCATGACTTTTACTTTTACTGCAAAAGTCATACATTCATGAAGTGATCACCACTGCAAAAAACGCACCCTGAAAGTGGATCAATTCTTTGTCATTTTCTACCTGCTGGTTGTTTTTACATCATTCTTATAGTGATGCAGCCATGTGCAGAGGGGGACTTTTGGTGCTTTGACATCTGTCCATTTGCTTACCCCCCCCATGCCAAAGCGCCAGCGCTCACACAGCACAGTCTGCTGTCACGTGACCTAGAATCAAAATCAAAACTCAACTTTATCAGGCGATTGCAGAGCATGGCTAACAACTGTATACAGCCACAGCGGACATACCGGAGCAAATCCATCTACTCTAGTACTCTAACGTGCAGCCAAGCAGCCCAGGTTAAACCCTCTATTTCCTGCCTGCGCCGTGAAGGGCCCTTCACAATAAAGCGTCTCCCTTTAACTCCCAATGAACTACATTTTACACTGCTTATTATTGACAGGAAATGTAGTCTTAGTTGCGGTAACTTAACAGCGTGTTTGTGGGAGAGAGAGCCAGAGAGAGAGAGAGAGAGAGAGTATACAGTTTACTACCACGCATCGGAGCGGCCGGCCGGCTGGGCCTCCCCACCCTCCCGGGCCCTGAGGCGACTGCCTCGCCTATATCGCCGCCCCTGGTGGAGATGCTGTCAAACTGCAACTTCACTCTACAGACCAGCGTTGGCCAGCACAGCAGGCTCAGAAGTCTGCAGAATGGTGTCCCCTAAGGGTCTGTCCCCTTCTCTCCCCAATGATCTGTTTAACATGACATAAACTACCTGATATAACATTTTACATCTAGAAGATATGGTTACGTGGACGACCAAGCCATCATGCTGTGATGACCAACATGGAAGCAAAGACAACAGGGTGGCCATAGTTGAATAGGCAGAGAGCTTGCCTCGGAAGCAGAAGGTCCCAGGTTCAGTTCCCGGCCCTGGCTAATTACTGAGGGGTATACACTTAACACCTAATTGAAAACTGAAGTTCTCCCATGGGATCTAACGGGTTTAATTATTATTGCATGTGGTATCCTACAGCCGGAGGTTGCATCTGTAGCTCAGCATTGGCAAATGCATACGTTTGTTGACAACATGTGCCTGGAATTCGACCAAGCCCCACCTCAGCGTACATCTAGATAGGACACAGTCCTTCAAGCTACACTTAGAAGATATTAAGACTAAGGTGTCATCAAGGCCTCACTGCATGCCCTGCACGGCGAGTCATTGCCAAGAAAAGCCCTGGGTCTTCTCTAATGCTTTCCAAATGCAGCGCCACGTCCAAGTCTACATTTGAGTTTGAGGTTGCCATCAACAGCTCACTCCACATCATAGCTGGTTGTCTGTAGCCCACCCTGTGTCCAACTGCCAGTCCTCATGGGATGACACCAGCCATCGACGGGAGGCTGCTACCGTCACCCTGGCAAGGAAAGCCCAGAAACATGACTGGCACATCCTGCATGTTACCACAACGACAGCAGCACTTCCATGCAGACTCAAGTCCTGCCATCCCTACAATAAGGAAGCGCAAGAGTTGCTCTGTTCTATCCCTGATAGACCTGTCTATCAGTGCATGGCTGACGAGATATTGGAAGCAGGAGTGGGAGACGGCCCGACCCACACAAATCCATCAGTACATCTGGTACCCAGGGGATGCTATCACAAGGCAATGGACCCTCCTGAACCACCTACGCACTGGGTCGAATGCTTCAAATCATCACCTGCATAAGCCTGCCTCTTCGACGAATAGGACCAGAGATGAGGGTATGGCTATATGACGTTAAGCTGGACATCTGACAATACATCAGATCCTCTTGGTACCACTATTGCATACATGCATAACATAATTATACCACACGGTTAAAGCTAAGTTCCTATTTTGGGGGTTTATAGTAATACAAAAACAAAATTACCGGGCCGGACCGGCACCCTGGCCGTCGTCCTATGGGTCTGGAACTTCTGGAGACACCCGGGACCCCCACACGGGAGTTGCACCGCTCATTAACCCATTCTGACCTGAGATCAGATTCATACGAGGTTTCCGCCGGACACACACTGGTCTGATGAACCCATTCTGACCTGAGATCAGATTCTAAAAATGTCAGTCGCTCTTTGATTTTTCAAAAATAGCAGACCTACAAGCTCGTATCGCGCCACTCGGTGGCGCGATATGAGCTTGTAGATCTGCTATTTTTAAATGGCTAAAGCATAACATGATGCTGACACCAAAATGGGTGCCCGGTCAGAATGGGCTAAACACTTTTTTAGCCAAGGTGGTGTGATTTCCTCACTAGTAAGGCTATGTGTTTGGCTCCATGTGGGACACATGTGACACATTCCATGATGTTTTGTCTTCCATGTGGTCCAGGTGAAGCCATGGACGAACTGCACGAACAGATCCTACACATGTTTAAAGAGGAAAGTGATGAGGAGGATTTCCTGGGATTCCCTTCCTCAGGTATGAACGAGGGTGGTATTATTAAAATTTAAAAGAAAATGTTTTTTAAAGAAGGAAAAAAATCAAATTGAAGAAAACACAGCCCCTCAGGCATTAGGACAATATCAGTCACCAGAACCAAGGACGAGTGTCAATTAATCTATCATGATTAAAATGGTGTTTGAAGCTAATGGTCTGATGATGATAAGCATAATTATTCCTTCATACAGAAAATGCAGATCAAATCACATCACATGAACAGTCGGCCTACTTTACAAAATGATGCATAATGCAATGAACTTACTGTACAAACCGAGTGCATACTGTATGACATAATACCCTTAAGTTATTTTTTTATTTTTTTCCACAAGCTGCTTCCAACATAGTTTCTGGTTGTTTAACATGTTTAAACCACTGTTTAACATGGGCGTCAATGGGAGAAACTTATTTTGGCATTTTTCAATATGTTCCCATACTTGGATTTCTTAGGACTTTTCATATGTTATTAGTGACATATTTATGAAACAAAAAAAGTTGAAAGAGTTTGTGTTGCAATTTGTTTGAGGTTAAACCTTAGATTGCCTATACTATAAATGTAGCTAGGCTAACGGTACCTATACTGGTGCTATCTACGTGTATGCTCGTAGACAACCGTATACTCCATATCTCTGCTATCTGGAGGAAACCTCATAACTCCAAAATGTAAATTTTTGAGGAAATTAAAAATACATATTTTCCTGTTCCTGTTCCAAACCTTCGTCATCAATAAATTTTTTATATTATCGCGCATGCTAAAAAATCCAAATCCTATTTCTAGCGATCATCTTACGTATATGATTTAGCCTATAAGCCACGGTACAATAAATTATTTTGAATATCATGCAAGCTCAATACTATATAGATATAGACAACAGGCATTTTGTTGCAACATAAATGTGTGATAATAAAATGGATGATCAACCTGTGTTGGCTAAAATGGATCAACACTGAATAGATGGATTTGTTGGCCACAATTCGTATGTTATTGGTTAACATTTTTGTATGAATTCGGTTACACCAAAGGAATGTATTCTAGCGTGCACTCCAGCTAACTGATTATTTATTTTTATATATTTAGAATCGGCATCGGATGAGGAGTTGCAAGATAAAGATATGATGGACCCTGGTGTGGCTGGAGGTGAGAAATGTAGTCTTTATCTAGAGAGGTGCGTGCGTGCGTGCATGTGTGGCTAAATGGCTAAAATCTGTCTGCATTTGGCACTATGGAGAACGCTACACCATGCCTCTAATTTATTGAAATTGTTATTGTTTTACAGACGATGAACAGCCAACAATCTCATCTGCAGATGCTGCCTCTGTTTCCATGGAAGCAGGTATAAATATAATGCACAGAACAAAATCATGTATATCATAATAGTTTATAGTCTCATCACATGTCACAGCTCCACCAGATGTATTCTACATGAATATAAAACAATGATTTTATGCTAATAATTGCGCATTTCTGTCATTTAGGTGATGACTACCTAGCTGATTCTCCACGGTGGTCTGCTGGTGGGTGGAAGCCGCAGCACATCCCATTTACTGGAAAGCCGGGTGTTCACAGTGACCTAGATGCAGACGATGATCCAGTGGAATTCTTTGAGCTGTTCCTCACAGATGAGCTGCTCCAGTACATCTGCGATGAAACCAACCGCTTTGCGGCGCAGTCCATCGCAAAGGTGTGTATTGTGTAAATGGTAAATGGTGGATTTATATAGCACCTTTATCCAAGGCGCTTTACAGAGATTGGGCATTACATTCACCCATTCACTAACACATTCACACACTGATGCCGGGGGAAACCATGCAAGGCACCAACCTGCACATCGGGAGCAATTAGGGGTTCAGTGTCTTGCTCAAGGACACTTCGACACTAACTCTGGGGGAGCCCGGATTCTAACTGGCAACCTTTCGGTTTCCATCCGGTCACTCTACTCTGTTTTCTGTTTTCCCAAATTGATGACTTTGTGGTAATTTCTGCAAATAAATCTAACTTATCTATCTAGGTCCCTAAGCTGCGCCCATACTCCAGAGTGAAGAAATGGAAGGACGTCACTCTGATAGAGATGAAGAATTTCTTAGGGCTCAACTTCCTGACAGGCATTGTGAAGAAGCCAACCATGGTGTCCTACTGGTCTCGCCGTGACGCTGTGGAGACTCCCCATTTCAAGAACACCATGCAACTAGGCCGGTTTCTGCTGATCAAGCGGTTCCTCCACTTCAAGGACCAGGAGGCTCCAGACACACAGGACCGCATGTATAAGATCAGACCTGTTCTGGACTTCATGGTGGATAGGTTTCAGTGTCTGTACACCCCGCAGAAGAACATCTCCATTGATGAGGGCATTTTGCTGTGGAAAGGTCGACTGTCTTGGAAGACCTATAATCCCCTGAAGCCAGTGAAATGGGGTATCAAGTCCTACTGTCTGGCAGAGGCGGCGACGGGCTACCTCTGGAACATGAAGCCACACGTCGGAATAGGCTGTAGACTGGACACAACCGTTATGGAGCTTCTCGGACGGTTGACCAACAAAGGTTACCATTTATACATGGACAATTTTTACAACTCAGTGGACAGGTGTACTTTACTTCAGTCTTTGGGAACCCAGGTATGTGGGACAATGAGGCAACACAGGGGGGAACCACCTGTGTTGTCGAAAAAGCGGCTTTTCAGCCACATGAAGCCGGGCGAGACACTGATGCGCCACAACAATGACGGGGTGATGCTGTTGGCTTGGAGAGACAAGAGGATCGTAAAGATGTGCAACACCATCCACCCACACACGATGGTCACAGTCACTGAGAGGGCTAAGAAAGGCCATGGTGTGATGGTGACCAAACGGAGGCCAGCATGTGTGCATGAGTATAACAAGTACATGAACGGTGTCGACAGACTAGATCAACAGATCTCCTATTACCCGTTTACGCGGAAGACAATCAGGTGGCCCGTAAAGTTTGTCCTCTACCTCTTCCAGTTGGCAATGCACAATGCGTTCGTGTTGCACACACTCAAACAGGGGAGGACAAAGTCGCTCCTGGACTTCATGATGTTGGTGGTGGAGAAGTGGACATCACTGCGACCAGTGAGACCAGAGGAAGAGGAGGAGGAGGAGGAGGCGGAGGGCGCAGTGGGGGGTGATGTCCGTCGTCCATGCAGGGCAAGGTTTGGCGAGTCTGATAGGAGATTTGAAGTGCATTTGGGTGGCCATGTGATGTTGAAGACCAAAAAGAAAGAGTGCAGGTTGCACCTCCTCAGTACCGGTCCCAATGGTAAACCGATCCGGCATTCGACCCAGTATTACTGCCCTGTTTGTGTGGTGCCCTTGTGTTTGTTCCCATGTTTTTTCGTGTACCACAAGGAAAGATATCTCAAGCACCACTTTGAGTAACTGTTCTTTTTTTTTTTTTTTTTTTCCTTTTCTGTCTTATTTTGAAAACCTACACCCACAATGTCAACATCAATATAACTGTATACCCTGTATAGACCGATTCCGTAGCGGGTCTCATGGTCGCAGCCTACGTATTTCCTGTAGGCGGACTCGACGTAGCTGCGGGGTTTAAACCCTCACCAGGCGCACCTCTTCCACTACAGTGAACGGCAGAGTGACTGATGTTAGTTTGCCTCAAACTTTACTCCTTTACCTGCTTTTTTACTAACACTAACATTACAAAGATGCCCAGAACATCGAGATGAACCTGTGTAGTTTATGGCTGCTCCAACAGTAGTGGCAACATAAAAATAAAATAAAAACGGAATGTCTAATATCCACCGCGGTGGCGGAGACCAGAGCCATTGAGTAATGGTTGAGACAAAGCAGTGAAAGATACATAACGCAAGTCTTACCCAATACCAAATATTTCTGTTTTATTAACACAAGGCTGCTGTACTTTATACCTCATACTTTAAATGCTTAGTATGAGGTATAAAATACAGCAGCCTTGTGTTCATAAAACAGAAAGATTGGGTATTGGGTAAGACTGAAATTATGTATCTTGCAGGATTCTTCACTGCTTTGTCTCAACCATTACTCAATGGCTCTGGTCTCAGCCATCGCGGTGGATATTAGACATTCCGTTTTATTTAATTTGTTATGTTGCCACTACTGTTGGAGCAGCCATAAACTACACAGGTTCATCTCGATGTTCTGGGCATCTTTGTAATGTTAGTGTTAGTAAAAAAGCAGGTAAAGGAGTAAAGTTTGAGGCAAACTAACATCAGTCACTCTGCCGTTCACTGTAGTGGAAGAGGTGCGCCTGGTGAGGGTTTTACCCCCGCAGCTACGTCGAGTCCGCCTACAGGAAATACGTAGGCTGCGACCATGAGACCCGCTACGGAATCGGTCTATAGTCTACACATACAATGGCAACGTCAACATAGTGTGTGCAACAGTGCGGCTAACCTAGCTGCTGTATCTCCGGTGGTTCGGGGGGGCAGTGGGTGGCCTACACACAACGTGTGTCAACGTCAAGTGCAGAACTGTACTGCAGAACTGTACTGCAATGTGAATTATTCTGTAATGGTAGATGGTAAGAACGCAATATTTTTTTAGAAAGACAGTATACCTTCAAGTCCATCTTTTGATACATATACCAAAACAATGACCTTGTTTGACTGTGTTTTTCTTCATAACTGATTTTTGAGAAACATGCATGAATAGACGAGGTACCGGTCGGACTATGTAAACATGGTATATATCAAAATATGCGGTAGAATGTCAAATTGTATCCAAAGAAACGTTTTGAGTTTTGCTGCAGATTTTAACCTCTGACCTTTAACCTCCAGAGATGTATAGTTACTACTTTGAATCTGCTCGCGTTCATTTACATGATTATTTCCATCACTTGTACCAACCTTAGGAATAAATACACAACAGAGAGTTATAATTATGTCAATTTGTTTTAATAAAAGTTTCCCCCGCCATCCTGCTATCTCATTGTTTGCACAGTCCGGTCAAGAGGTCGTGCTGCCCCTGCTTTGGGGACCAGAGAGAGAGAGAGTGTGTGTGTGCGTGCACAGGCGTGCACGCGTGTGGAAGACTGGGAGAAAGATGTGTCTGTGTACTTTATAAACTATATCTATAGTATATAGTATATAGTTAGTTCAATGATTTTACCTTGTGAGAGGCCTGGTAGTATTTAGTAGCACATTATATGATTACATTACATATCCTTTTCCCCTTATGATTACCTGTTCCTTCCCTATATATAAGGAAAATACTTTAATAATTGAGTGGTAAATATACCTTTTATAATACTAACTTGAGTGGTATTTATACCCTAAATAAATCAATAATTCCTCCAGTTTCTATCATGTTCCATTTCAGAGATATTGGCAGTTTTATATGGATTGGTCAGAAAAAATACAGCTTTTTCATGACTGACCATGCTAAAATAACCACAGTGGTACATGTGACTGACCATGCTAAAATAACCACAGTGGTACATGTGACTGACCATGCTAAAATAACCACAGTGGTACATGTGACTGACCATGCTAAAATAACCACAGTGGTACATGTGAGAAACGTTTTTAATTTTTTTAATTGAACTAGAAAACGCACTCTCTAAAATGAGATATGGCATGGCTATGTACAACCAGCAGAAAAATAGTTATTTGGAAAATAAAACTTCAAACGTGAATAACATCCTAGGAATAGGCTGTTTTAACCCATTCTGACCTGAGATCAGATTCATACGAGGTTTCCGCCGGACACACACTGGTCTGATTAACCCATTCTGACCTGAGATCAGATTCTAAAAAATGTCAGTCGTTCTTCGATTTTTCTAAAAATAGCAGACCTACAAGCTCGTATCGCGCCACTCGGTGGCGCGATACGAGCTTGTAGATCTGCTATTTTTAAATAGCTAAAGCATAACATGATGCTGACACCAAAATGGGTGCCCGGTCAGAATGTTTTAAGAATGGCACACAGCTGTGAATTCTACAGCATTAAACCATGCTGCATTCATGGTATATGGACCTATAGAATACAATTTCAATAATGTGTCATTCTTGATGCTTTGAGGTGTAGAGCAGTGGTTCCCAAAGTGGGGTCTGGGGACCCTAGGGGATGCCTAGCCTGAGCTAACGTGTTAGGTTTCTGGTCTAGAGGGGCGGGTCGCGGCTCAGATTTGCGCACGCCCTGATTGGATCTCATCGATCTGTCCGTCACCCCCGGCCCCTCCTCTCCCCCCTAGTGTAGCGCTATGTCACATAATTTGGAGCGACGCCCACCCGGAAGGGTTGACTCCCACTTTTAGATCAGAGCGGCCAATGCGTTCCTCCAGGCTTTACATTTAGACCAGAGCGGCCCATGCGTTCCTCCAGGCTTTAAATCTTTGCACCAACAAAAATGAAAGCCTGGTACCGAGGCTAGGGGATGCCTAACTCAATTAGAGCTAGTTAGGAACCAAATGGACCCTTATGGATCTGTAACTCTGAGAGTGTACACATGGACCTGGACCCTATAACAGGTCCATTTTGGTTCCATTTGCACACTCTAAATTAACAGTGGTTTTACAATATAAATTGGGGTACCAGAGATAGAAATGCCATTAGATCTGTGGTCCGTAGCATAATGCGTGCGAAACTGGGGGTCCATGAAACTACCTGAGAATAATAGGTTCTATATGAATATGAAGTGGCAGTCAAAGTAAATAGATTGATAGTTGATGCTGTAGTTGGATGCTTTTGGCTATTTCTGCCTCTAATAACGCCTTATATTAAAGGCAGCTTCACTATAGAACCAAATATTGGCATTTTGGTTGCTTTAGTACATAGGGGTGGGCAACTTTGACGATGGCGAGGGCCAATATATTCTCACTCCAGAGGGGCCACAGTGCATTACTGTCGTAGCAAAAAATAGCTCATCTACAAGCTCAAAACACGTCGCAATGCGACGCATTTTGACCTTCTCTATTTTTGCTATATTTGAATTGACCAATAGCTTTTAACAAGCTTAAAGCTATTGGATTTGATAGCACATCAGTGAGCTGGATGCAATCCTACCTGGAGGGGAGAGAACAGATGGTGGAGGTGAACGGAACACTGTCCCCTCCCCTCCCAGTGAGCTGTGGCGTCCCACAAGGAAGCATACTAGGGCCTTTACTGTTCCTAATATATGTTAACGACATGACTTCAGCTTGTGACTGCAACTTGTTCCTGTTCGCAGATGACTCAGCACTGCTGGTCTCGGACAGGAACAAACTGCACCGGGAGTATGATGGCCTCACTTAGAGTATATATATTTATAGAGAAGGCACCCAGAGGAAATCTTGAGGCGAAATGGACATAGTGGCCGAATGAAGGTATTGCAGCCTGGCCCCAAACATGAACGCGCTGGTCCGTTGACTATCATTGTACACGTTCACGACGGACGACGCTCGTGCGCGTTCAACGGCAGCGCGTTCATGTGTTTGGGGCCACTCACCATTGCAATCCGTCCCAGAATGCACTCTGTTCCTACCCGGAAGGAGGAGTGAATCCGCCTCATGCGCTTTTGAGCAACTCAATGCAAGTGGATGGGAGGAGAACTCGGGTGTCTTCTCTAAAGATATATATACTCTATGTGGCCTCAACTCTTATCACCGTTTTAGGTGATAGCTTATCACCTAAAACGGTGATAACCTATCACCCAAAACTGGAGTATGTATGAGCCTTTAGTTTAAGTGAAGGTGCGGCCCCCGGGCAGCCATTTGCCCACCCCTGCTTTAAGATGTACCTGACTATAGATCATCTGTGCAGGCATGACGTAAACACAACCATGCAGCAGGTAGAACATGAGAAAGGATTGACTTGGAACTCCCATATTCAAGGTAGATTTTTTGTTTGTTTATTATTACGTTTTTTTTTCAAATAAAGACAGACAAAGACAAAAAGATCAAAAGAAAAAGAAGGCATGATTTCATTCCGAATGAGTCGTTGCATTACAATAAGTTACAGTGCTAGATTGTGTAAAGAGTGGAACTGAATAGTACTGATGGCTGTCATATAACAGAGAACTTGTTTGAATTGTCCATCATATCATATAGCGAATTGTCTCCATATGTAGTATACAAGTATACGTTCAGTAAACCAGGTCTATTCTGACCTGAGATCAGATTCTATAAACGTCTTCTACATCCTGACAGTTTTCTGATAAAGCTATGTTTCTATGTCAGTCGTTCTTCGATTTTTCAAAAAATAGCAGACCTACAAGCTCATATCGCGCCACTCGGTGGCGCGATATGAGCTTGTAGATCTGCTATTTTTAAATAGCTAAAGCATAACATGATGCTAACACCAAAATGGGTTCCCGTTCAGAATGGGTTAAGTGTGGTACTTCATCTGATTTCCAGAGTACTTTTTTTTGCAATTACCATACCATACATCATTGTATTTTGTACAGAAACATTGTGATTTGACAGTATTTGAGGAGAACCAAAATGTGCAGTCTTCTGGGTCAGGTTCAAACACACCCACATCCATAAGAATCTGAAAACCTTTAAATATATCACACCAAAATGTATACAATTTTGGGCATGTCCAGAAGAGGTGGGTTCAGGGTATACCTTCTGCCATATCCACGTCGATCACATAGTGGGGAGGTATAGTTGGAAATATCCTATGTGTTGTAGCCAATTTGATCATTTTATTCTGTGGTTAATTTGTGGTGAAGTTGCTATGACAACCTGGGAATAGGCGGGTTCAGTCAATCACAGGCACAGCCTACTTGTATGTGTCACAGGTGCACGGCAGCAGGGATTTTGGGAAACGCCACAGGGAAGCCACACAGTTTTTCAACCGTGCGTGTTTTGTTTTGTTTTCAGTTGTTTTGAGTTATCCTTTGTTTATTTTGCATCACGAGGTATTGTTTAAGTTTAAGTTAAATACCCGGTTTATGTTATGCCTTATCCACCCTGCAAGCAAAATAAAACCTTTTAAATGCACTCAACGAGACGACCTGATTTACTGTCATCATCACCACGCGTTGGAAAGAGCTTCACACCATATCCCTCACTGGCATCCTTTATTTGAAAAGTTGCCTTTACATAAAGTTGAAAAACTAGCTTCCAAACAAAATCGTTTGAAGACGGATGGACACGGAACTGACGAAAGGACAACGCCCCATTCACTGCCTTCTTGCCGACTCATTCTTCACGATACAACAGCCCGCATTGGAACGCGGACCAACAAACATCAAAGCGACGGTGAGACTTTATTTATGAATGAATACAAGTTGCGGAAGGAGTGGCCTTCGCGCAACGGGATACAGGAAAATCCCGAGTAACTCTAAACAAAGACTCCGCCGATTGATAAACAAAGATGAGTAACGTGGGAAATCAGGAAATTAATCCAGCTGTCAGTCAAACTGAAACAGAGACTGAACTTGGTAAAAGGCTTTCTAAACCCACGTATAAAGCACTGGAGGCAAAAATCATGTCATTACAAAAGGAAAGGAATGCTGGATTAAAGAGAGTGTGCAAAATGGCTAAGGAATTGGATCAAATGATGGATTCAAACGAAAATGTCTCTATCATACAAATCAAACATGAAATGTTGTGGAAAATGTGTGGGGAAACAACAAGGTTGCATGAATCACTAAAGCCTGTATTGCCTGATGATGAAATGTTTACACAAAATGAATGGTTTCAGGGTCATATGCACAATGTAAATGAAATAATTGACAAAATGGAAAAATGGGTGCTTGCAAACAGGGAGCAATGCATGCCCACACATGATGATGAAATCAATGATGACGTGTCAATCAATGCAAATGAGGCTGTGGGTGAGCCAAATAACACTGATGGGTCAAATCATGCAAATGAGGTTGTGTTCAATCATGGTTCTAATCACAATACTGTGTCACATGCAAATGAGGTTCTGAATATTAATGACTGTTCAAATAACAATGCTGTGTCAAATGGAAATGAGGATGTGGATAATATTGGGCCAAGTGACAGTGTTTCTAATACCGGCAAATCAAATGTGTCACGTGGGAGCTCTAGACACACTGTGTCTTCAACTGCCTATGCATGCATCATGGCAGAGGCTGAAAGGGCTGCACTCCTGACTATGGAGGCTGCCTTAAAGGAAAAGCATGAGCTGGAAGCCATGGAGGAACAAATAAGGAAAAGAATGGAATTGCTTGAAGTGCAAAGTGAAATTGCTGCTCAGACAGCCAAGGTGACTGTCCTCAGGAACAGAGGGTCTGACATTGAAAGTAGAGTCACAGATGGAATGAATTCATATCTGTCAAAATCAAAGTCTGTTCTTAACCCCTCTGCTGTGCAATTTGTTCCACAAACCTCAAGCCGTCAATACAGTCTTCCACCAACAGGTGGCGGAAAAGCTGAAAACTCAACTCTATCACATCAGAACCCATACAACCAGTCCAATCCAGCCACAGGAGCTGCCAAAGCCATGCCATTACAGTCTCAGCAGCTGCAGGCGCCATACAGTCTGTTCAATACTGCAGCCACAATGCCAATTGGAACAGGAGCACAGCCCAAGGAAACTATTTCACAAAGAACCAGAACAAAACTATATGCTCCAAATCACAAACCAAGCATGCCTCAAAGGTTTCAGCAGTCATATTCCACTGCATATCCACCACAACAACAGAACCAAGTCAATGAGGACAAAGACAGCATGCCACAAAGATCTCAACATCTACATCACACTGTATATCCACCACAGCAATCCAACCGACACAGTGAGAACCAAGACAATATTTTCACAATCATGCAAAAGCAAAATAACATCACAGCGTTACTAGTGCAACAGCAATCCTCACTCTCACTACCCCCCAGGGATATACCGATCTTTGATGGAAACCCTCTCGAGTACAACACCTTTGTTAGAGCTTTTGAACATGGAGTGGAAGGAAAAGCTGCTAGCAATGTGGACTGCTTATACTACCTGGAGCAGTACACTCGAGGGCAACCTAGAGAGCTGGTGAAGAGCTGCCAACACATGCCATCTGACAGGGGGTATCAAAAGGCCAGGATGCTTTTACATGAACGCTTTGGAAATGAGCAGAAAATAGCCACTGCATATATGGAGAGAGCATTTGGATGGGCACCTGTGAAATCAGAGGACATCAAGGCTTTACAAGCATTTTCTTTATTTCTACGCATCTGCTGTAATGCCATGGAGGACATCAGCTATATGTCGGAGATGAATATGCCATCAAACATACGTGCAATAATTATGAAGTTACCATACAAACTGAGAGAAAAATGGAGAAACATTGCTTTTGAGCATCAGGAGAAACGTCACTGTCGAGCAGGTTTCAGTGACTTTGTCAAATTCATTGAGAGACAAGTGTCCATTGCTTCTGATCCACTATATGGGGACATTCAAGACACAGCTGTCCCACTGTCAAAGTTGAAGATTGGAAATAGAGCATCACAGGGACACATCCAGGAGAAAGGAAGCAGTTTTGCTACGTCTGTGGCATCTGTGAATTATGAAAATCAAAAAGAGAGAGACTTACCTGATAAACCAACAAGAGGATCCTGTCTGATGTGTGAAGAGGGCCACAGACTGGAAGTGTGCCCCCAGATGGAGAAGAAGCAGCATTGCGACAAAATTGACTTTCTAAAAAAGAAGGGTGCATGTTTTGGGTGTCTGTCTGTCGGGCACGTACGTTCACAGTGCCATAGTAGGCTGTCGTGCAAGGTATGTAACCTGAAACACCCTACCATTCTTCATATCCATGAAAGGGAATGGAAGGAAATGAGATCACATCAAGATGACACACAGGATGAAAACAGAATAAATCAAGCCACCACTTCCAAGACTTGTGGTCACATAGGGGCCGGAGCACAGGATTGCGTCTTGTCCATTGTGCCTGTGAAGATCAAGGCAAAGAAAGGCAGCACAATTATAAAGACCTATGCATTCCTAGATCCCGGCAGTTCATCCACTTTCTGTTCTGAGCACCTGATGAGGAAGCTAAATGTGAGAGGAAGGAACACTAGATTCCTAATGAAAACAATGAACCAAGAAAGTTTTGTCAACAGTCATGTCATCTCAGGACTAGCGGTCGCTGCACTAAATGGTGACACCTACATTGAGCTGCCTGATGTATACACCCAATGTAAGATGCCTGTGACTCGTGATAACATCCCACGACAGGAAGACTTGTATGCTTGGCCATATTTGAACTCTGTGGAAATTCCTGCTATTGATGCTGAGGTGGAGCTGTTAATTGGAACGAACTCTCCAGAAGCAATGGAACCATGGGAAGTGATAAACAGCAGGGGTAAAGGACCATATGCTGTTAGAACCCTATTGGGATGGGTTGTCAACGGACCATTGAGAGGAGACAACGAGAGTGGGATTAGCTGCCCCACTATCACAGCCAATCACATCTCCATTGCTCAGATAGAGGAATTGCTGGTCAAGCAATACAATCATGACTTCAATGAGAAATCAACAGCAGACAAGCCAGAAATGTCCATAGATCTAAAATGTATGCAGATTGCCAACACTTGCAGCAGATGGATCCATGGCCCGGAGTTTCTGTCCAAGAGTGAAGAGGAATGGCCTCTTAACATCGTGGATTCAAGTTCCATCAGCAGTGAGGACCCAGAGGTCAGAGGAGAGGTCTCAGTTAATGCTGTCATCATCAACGATGCACCAAATGCAACCGATCAACTGATAACCTACTTCTCTTCGTGGAAAAGGCTTAAAACCTCAGTTGCGTGGTTTCTCCAACTGAGGAAGATGTTGCAGTTGCTGAGTCAAAAGAGAAAACAAATGCACGCTTCTCTGTCCAGCAGCGGGCTTGATCCAACTCAACAAAATAACAAAGTGGAAGAGGACATGAAGAGGTTCAGAGCCACAATGGGTGGTCACACCTTATGTCCTGAAGATATTGACACGGCTGAAAGTGCCATCATTCAACACTGTCAAATGAACAAGTTTAGTGATGAAATCACTGCTTTGAAAAGAGGAACATCTGGAGTGAAGAAAAGCAGCCACATTTACAAACTTGATCCGGTGCTAAAGCAAGGGCTCTTGAGAGTGGGAGGAAGGCTTAGCAAAGGAGCAATGCCTGATGACACAAAACATCCAGTCATTCTTGCTAAGGACCAACACATCACTACTCTCATCTTACGCCACATACACGAACAGCTGGGACACTGTGGAAGAAATCATCTACTTTCTGGACTTCGTCGACAATACTGGAGCACCAGAGCAAATGCTGCTGCCAGAAAGATCCTCACTTCCTGTGTTGTCTGTCGACGAAACAGGGGAAAGCTAGGTGAACAAAAGATGGCAGATTTGCCAAAAAGACTGCAAGCTGACCTTCCGCCATTTACAAATGTTGGCATAGACTATTTTGGACCGTTTGAGGTGAAGAGAGGCCGCAGCCTCATCAAACGCTATGGAGTCATCTTCACCTGCATGGCCAGTCGGGCAGTCCATCTGGAAATGGCCTATTCATTGGACACCAGTTCTTGCATCAATGCAGAACGTGAGCTGAGAGAAGCTCTATCTCAACTGAACCAGGAGAAAATCTCAAATGCACTACTTCATTCTGGAGTGAAGTGGAGCTTCAATACTCCAGCTGCATCCCATCATGGAGGAGTGTGGGAAAGGGTCATTCGCATGGTCAGGAAGGTGTTGAACTCCATTCTTCATCAGCAACATCTGGATGATGAAGGACTACAAACACTCCTGTGCGAAGTGGAAGCCATATTGAATGACCGCCCCATTACAAAAACCTCAGAGGATCCAAATGATCTCGAACCATTGACTCCTAATCACATTCTCTTGTTGAAAGGCAAACCTTCTCTACCACCTGGGCTTTTCAACAAAAATGACTCGTACTCCAAACGGCGATGGAGGCAAGTTCAATTCCTCGCCAATCTTTTTGGCACAGATGGATTCGTGAGTACGTACCACTGTTGCAGGAGAGGCAACGGTGGCCAAGGGACAAGAGGAACTTCGTCGCAGGAGACGTCGTCATGGTAGCAGACTCTAATGCGCCTTGTGGATCCTGGCTGTTGGGCAGACCTTTCCTGACAGACATGGACTTGTGCGGTCTGTGAAAGTCCGGACCAAGTACAACGTCCTGGAGCGACCGATCACAAAGATCTGTCTTCTATTGGAAGCTGAATAGACTGAAACCCATTCTCTACTACTGGGGTTACCAACCCTATTGGATACACGCATACATACATACATGAACTACACGAACATTATGAACTACATGAACATTGAACACTGACGTGGACTATTTATTTGGCTACAATGTTTTGTATTTGTTGAATTGTTATGTTTTCATACAGTAACAATTAGGGGCCGGAGTGTTGTAGCCAATTTGATCATTTTATTCTGTGGTTAATTTGTGGTGAAGTTGCTATGACAACCTGGGAATAGGCGGGTTCAGTCAATCACAGGCACAGCCTACTTGTATGTGTCACAGGTGCACGGCAGCAGGGATTTTGGGAAACGCCACAGGGAAGCCACACAGTTTTTCAACCGTGCGTGTTTTGTTTTGTTTTCAGTTGTTTTGAGTTATCCTTTGTTTATTTTGCATCACGAGGTATTGTTTAAGTTTAAGTTAAATACCCGGTTTATGTTATGCCTTATCCACCCTGCAAGCAAAATAAAACCTTTTAAATGCACTCAACGAGACGACCTGATTTACTGTCATCATCACCACGCGTTGGAAAGAGCTTCACACCATATCCCTCACTGGCATCCTTTATTTGAAAAGTTGCCTTTACACTATGTAATTTTGTTATTGAGTAATGGAGTATTACTTTTAATTGTATTAATTGATGTCTACGAAGACCCTCCTCATTCCCAATCTGCATATACCTATAGTTCTTCCTCCCAAGCATTTTTTCAAAGAATGTGTCTCAAAGTTGATTTGTTCAGAGAGAATATTTATCTCTTGCTATCAAATGTAGCATATAGTTCCGTACTTGTAGATATCTTAAAGTGATCCCTGGCTGATAAGACTTGTATCCCTGAAAACATTATACTTGCCATCTATAACAAAAATGTACCATTGAAAACACATATGATATCGTCTTCGGTTTTTTAAAATATATATATTTTATTCCCAAGGGGGCTAACAAGGGGTTAAAGTGCGCGGAGCAGCGCACCACTATGACGTCACGCGCCTCCCTTTCGGTTTGTTGTTGTTGTGACAAAATGCCAGGCTGTGCTGCTTTAGGTTGCGTTTACAAATTGAAAGACTTCAAGGAAAATTGCGTGAGTCTTCACTGCTTTCCCAAAGATAAGAGCTTGAGAAAGAAATGGGAAAATGCTTGCGGAAGAATAAAACTTCCCAAAGAGCCGCGTCTTTGTTCGAGACATTTTTCTCCAGATGCGTTCGAGTCCTTTGGTCGACTACAGCTGGTTAAAGAGCTTACAGGTACTGCTGGTGGTTATAGGACATTACTAAAAGCAGATGCCTTGCCTACTATTTTTCCTCACAAGGAGTCAAAACGGCCCCGGCTCCGAATAGCAAGCGAGAACCGCGCTAAGAAGCGTCAAAGACGAGAGACACTGGATGCGCTCCTTGGAGATACTAGTACTACTACTACTTTTCAACCCGCTGTCGCTGCAGCCTCTGTAGGCGAACAATTGAATAATAATAATATGGCTATCATGGAGGAATTTGACAGCCTCCCAGTTCAGTCATTTCAGGAGTCTGTGAGTGTTCAGTGTTCTCCAGTCATGGCCGATGCAGAATCTCAGACGGACAGTATTTACATGTCGGCTGCGGGAGAACAGTTTCCAATAGATGTTCAATATCCAGTGTCTATGGACCATGTTTATGCAAGTAAACATACAGTAGTGTTGAAAAAACAACAGGAGGACATTCAGTCACAGGATCTCTTCCTCTCAGATGATGAAATTAGCGAGGGGAGTCAGCCACAGACACAATCTAGTTCAGATTATATTGTAAATTCATCTGAGCACTCTCAAAGCACACAGGAGGCATCACAAGATTCATCTGCCTCCCATAACGAGAATAGGGTTTTTCTGGTTTTTGAGAAACAGTTAAAACTATTGTTTCAACGTTGTTCAAAATGTGGCTCATTGATTGACATTAACCATGACATGAAAGAGATACCAAATGAAGGATCACAGCTGACATTAGAGCTCACGTGTGCTAACAGTTGTACTTACAGATGGCGTTCTCAGCCTTCTCAGAGTGGGACTATAAAGGGGCAGGGAACCTGCTTTTGGCTTCATCTGTTTTTTTCAGTGGGATCCACTTTTCTAAATTTGAACGGTTCTGCAGTAATATGAACCTCAAAACTATAAGTGAAGACACTTACTCAACACTGAGAAAGAGGTATGTGTTTCCTGTCGTTGAAAAAACATGGCTCAAAGAGCAGAGTGCAGTAGTGACTACCTTGCAGTCAGAAGAAGCAGAAGTTGAGCTCTGTGGTGATGGGCGGTGTGACTCTCCAGGCCACTCAGCCAAATATTGCACATACACATTTTTAGATGTGCAGAGTAAAAAGGTTGTAGACTTCAAGGTCATAAGCCGCACAGAAGTGTCCAGCTCGAACACAATGGAAATAAAAGGCTTCAGGGATGCTCTTAAAACCATTGAAGATCATGGAGTGACTGTCTCTACCATCTCCACTGACAGACATCCACAAATTGTGAAGGAAATGAGGGTGTTTAATCCAGGGAAACACCACGAGTTTGATCCCTGGCATGTGATAAAGGGTGTGTCAAAGAAACTGTCCGCACTATCTAAGCGCAAGGAATGTCAAGGCCTAGCAGAGTGGATTCCATCCATTATCAATCATTTTTGGTGGAGTGCACAATCGTGTGAGGGTGATGCCGTGCTCTTGAAAGAGAAGTGGACATCAACAATACACCATGTAACCAATCGACATGACTGGCCAGGGAACAGGCACTACCACCAATGTCCTCATGCTCCCCTTGATGAGAGGAGCCAGAGAACAAAGCTATGGTTAAGTCCAGGATGTGAAGCCCACAATGCTCTTGTGAAGATTGTGACAGACAAGCGGCTTTTGAAAGACCTGGACCATGTGACACAGTGCATTCACACAACATCACTGGAGGTATGTTCATATACAAGAAGTTTCACCTCAAACTAACTAACTAGTCAGTATTTTTTCATGTCAGGATGTTACTCATATATTTAATATTGTTTTATTTTTATATATATAATTCAGGTGTACCACTCCATGTATCTAAAATACCTTCCGAAGCGGACCCATTTTGGATATGAGGTGATGGTCCATGCCTCCATGCTTGCGGCCCTGGATCATAACAACAATGTGAACAGGGAACAGGTGGGTGAAATATAATTTGTACATTATTATTGTAGGCAGTTGTTTTCCACACACCATCAGAGAGGTGGAGCCCTTTTTAATTCACATGGTGCAAGTAAGAATGTCATTTTGATGTATGGGGTCGAAGACGAAGATGTGACCGATACAACAAACGTTGACATTTTTACCTGCACCCTGTGAATTAAAAAAGGCTCGGACTGTCTGATGCTCCTGTGTCTGTCTTCCTATCCTATTTTTTTTATTTTTATATTTGGAATCTAGAGTTGCAATACCAACCCTTGACAGCCCATACATCCAAATAGAAAATCTGATTCTATTAAAAGTTAAACTCACCAACATTGCAGCTGTACAAAAAACTTGAACTCCTGATGACAAAGTAGCTCATAACATGTCTATGGTCCCTGTCCAACCCGTTTTGCATGAGCAAACACCCACAGCACCTCTCTGCCTTTTCTGTTCCCCCCTCCAACCCATGATATTCTGCTCAGTGTATTAAGTGTATTTTATGAAGATGATTGGTGTAGTAAGTTGCAGAAAAACCTCCCAAACATTTTATTTTGGGAGCTTAAATCTGTCTGCTAATGTTCCGATTTCAAATGTTTTATTAATAGACAGATGTGGAATACTGTCCCTGCTATAAATTGAATAAGAAACAACATTCAACTTAGAATACCTCACAGACAGTCTCACTCATTTGCCTTACTGCTTCAGGACACATTACCTAATTGGGTCTACAATACATAGGCGTCAGTTTGTCACTTGCGAGCGTATTTTAGATGTATTCATATTTGATTACAGAAAAAGCCTTCTCAGATATATTTTGTGCTATGTGATATATATGATTGCGTCTTCCACCTTTTCAATCAAAACCGTGTTTCTTTTTTTGCATGCGTGGTATACTATAATAGCAAGCATTTCAAAACAAACATGGATTATTTTAGGCAGGCACAGTGCTGCCTATAGGTGAAACTAAAGTGCATTTCCAACTTTCACACACAACAAATTTAAACTCAAACTAATTTAAACTCACAAAAGCAATGCAACCAAACTGTGCTTGATAACTTGGATCTATTTGTAATGTTTATAATTGTTTTTTCACATTTCTGTTTTGAACAGGCTGTTTATCAAGACGGGGAGAGTGTTGGTGAGCCCCGGGTCAAAATTGCATGGAGCAAAGTCCACCAGAGTTTCAGAGCAAGACCAGTGATCGTTGAGAAGGACTACAGCTACATGGAGGCCATGGTGGCAGATGTTCTCTCCTCTCCTCCTGTGACATATGCAGACCAGGGCATGAGTGTGTCCCAAACACATGTCATGGCTCCACGAGAAAGACCATCAAGATCACAGATAATTTCTGATACCATGCAGTTTTCTCGTTTCAAGCAGCCAAATGTCATCTAAATCCTAATCATTTTCTCACTTTTCTGTGTGTTGCTATAGCAGTGATGGTCAAACTTTTTCATGTCAAGGACCCCCAAAATGATATGTATTTGGCCACAGACTCCGATCTCAAAATATTTTGTTTCAGAGACCCCCAGAAGAGAAGATTCGAGTTAAATGTAAAAATAAAAGAGTGAGGGGCGCTAATATATTAAAAAATTAAAATCTAACTCAATTAGTTTGATTAGGTGAAACAAACGGTGTCAAAACAAACTGTTAATGGCATTTAATGTTTGTTAGGGACAAGATGACGTACATTTTCACTTCATTGTCAATGTTGTTTTTAAAACAATCTAAACGTGAACATTAAACCTGTATAATAGGAGGGGCTCAAAAATGTAAGAATGTAAAAATAAAAAGCTTATGACAGATATAGTGCAGCACAATTAATCGAAAAGCAATCTAGATTCAGACACTTATGCAATCTAATTGTGTGATTTTGTGGTTGGCTGTCCAATTAATTTGAGTTACTCTTTGTTTTTGCTAGCACTTTGATGTTGTCTGTCTAAAGCCACAGTAGTTGGCTCCAGGTGACACATTCTGAATGTAGTAATGTCCAGCAACTACAGACCAAAGATTAAATATTTTCATGGGGAAAAAATGAGAATCGTGACCTCAATTCTGTTCTAGTGGTTGAGTACACAGAGTGCAACAAATGTTTAAAAATAATAGTTTTATTTAAACATCATTAAAGTCAATCCATGCATCATCTATTTCATCCTCATCAACATCTTTATATCCTGTATAAATTCCACTTGCTTCAGGGTAAATCGATCTTATTTTGTTCACTGCACACGATGGAATAACCCTGCGGATTCTTTTCCCCAGCCAGCCATGCATCCACCAAGTGAACTGACGATATGCAGCATATCTGTAAGACCTGAAACCAGAATAACAGAAAATATATATACTATTACATTCTGAATGGAAAGTTGTTGATTTCAATTACTACGGTAAATATAAAATGTCACTGTAATATAGAAGCAGTATAGTCATCGTTATAGAAGTAGGCCTACTTAATTATACTGTAGATATAATTATGTGCAAAATAATGCTGGCAGTTAGGGCATTATGTCATTGAATGCATTATCTTGTTGGTCAGAAAGGGATCAACACAATTTAATCCATGATACACTTTATACAAGATACCTTTTCTATTATTACATTTTCTTTGGTGCTATGTAGAGAAATGAACAGTGAACATGGGCTGATGTTTTTACTTGCCTGTTGGTGACATCGTTCCTGTGAGGTAGAGCTGCACTCTGCCTATCATGTAGGCTGACGAGGGCTGCCCATAAAACATCTCGATTGAGACAGACCGGATCAAAGCTCTCGTGTGCTGTGATGCACATGATTCCTGTAAAACGATAACTGTAAGCATTGTTTTTTGGGCCAAGACACTCAATGCATTTTTATCGAGTGTCTTATCATAGATATGCAAATGTAAACATGGATAAAGAAAAATCAACATGATAGTCAGAGCTAGTATAAAACATGATGATGGAATTAAAATTGATTATAAAACGATCGAGTTTGATACATAATGCTTAGCTTACCTTGAACATTTCCTGAGAGAAAGTTGAGCTCTTTGCAACAAACACTTTCCTTTTCTTTGGACATTGGAACACACTTTGTGCAAAGACACCACCTATTTTGCCCAACTCTCGCCTCCTCGCCTCTCTGATCATCATCACCGGCTTCATCTATATTTTGATGTTCAATGTTGTCCTCGTCGTCCCTAAGGATGCGCTCAGGTTCAAACTGAAAAGGCTGAACAGCCATGCTATGCTATTTGTTGGAGCCGAAGGTTGGAGCATGAGAGAAAGTAAACATCTAGCAACGTGTGTAACATCCCAATTTACCCAGCAGTGCATTGCAACGTAAACAAGTTGTTAACGTCATAGGCTACTAGGTCGAAACGTTATGAATTCAACTAGTCATATGAACGACTAACAGAAAAGCAACTCAATACTTCCCGAGGTTAATATGAGCATCACGAAAATGTTTTAAATACGTCTATAAGCAGCTTCTTCGATGTATTCCATATACGTTCCTATGAGCTGGAATACTCTGTGACGTCATACCTGCGCCCGGGTGATATTAAATGGCGCCCCCCATGGGATTAAAAGAAAAACGATTTTTAAACCGAAGAAGATATCATATGTGTTTTCAATGGTACATTTTTGTTATAGATGGCAAGTATAATGTTTTCAGTGATACAAGTCTTATCAGCCAGGGATCACTTTAAAAAGTGATTTGTGGGTAGAGAGAATTTATCTTTTAACTGTATGAATGAGGCAAAGTGGTTGTCAATGTACAGGGCTTGCAAAGTGATTATACCTTTGAGCCTCCAACTGTTGAAGGACACGTCTGAGAGGGATGGGGGAAATGCAGGTTGTGTATATGGATGTATTTGGCAGTTTAGTGTACTTTTTTATTTGTTGCCAGATTTTGAGACGGTTCAAAATAACAAAATGGTCTGTGTTGGTGTGAGTGGGGGTTCTAGTGGCTGAAAAGAGGAGTGTTGGGAGAGAATCATTTTTAATATCTTCTTTTCAATGGGAATCCATGAGGGGGTGTCAGTGGAGGGGCATCTCAAAAACTAAGCCTAGGTAGACTAATAATGAAAACATATAGCCTACTTTCTTCTCATGAATTTCAAATATATATTTTGGTGCCTATATTTTGAAACAATCAAACTGTGTGTGTGTGTGTGTGTGTGTGTGTGTGTGTGTGTGTGTGTGTGTGTGTGTGTGTGTGTGTGTGTGTGTGTGCGCGCGCGCGTGTGCGTGCATGCGCTCGCGCATCAAAATAATACATTCCCTAATTGTCTAGACTTCTTGTAAATTAAGTAATGCATATGTTTAACAATGATTGAACTCTTAAGTTGAGAGCGCACTATACAGGTCCATTTGGTTTCATTTTACGCTCTCAATAGTTAAAGAAAGATCTATGAGGGTCAATTTGCTTACCAGCTCCATCCATCATTTAGCTGGGGCTAAACCCCTCAAAGGACCACTGCTCACTGGTTGAGAAGAGAACCACAAATTAATGAGGCGTAGGCCTGCTCCCGGCCGGTGGGAGGCAGCAATGTGCCGAAAGGCATCAAGTCCACCGGATGTCACATGAAGTAGAAGGAGGAATGCAGGGTTGCCATGTCTGCTAATTATAAGGGCAAAAATGTGAATCCCTTAACTCCATTACAAGTGTATTGCTATATATATGGTGTCGTCCACAGTTAACAATTTTTGTATTGAGTTGTGCTTGAAATGTACTGTAATTCTGCAAACTGTTAATACATACTTCAATCAATCAATCAATCAATCAATCAATCAATCAATCAATCAAATGGTTCGCTTCTTTTGGTCTTGTTTTCATAGACCTGGTTGCTTGCTTCTCGACTGTCTCTCACACAATCTGGCAACACCGGAATGGAGGCATTGTGGTTTAAAGTGAGATAAACAATAAGCTACGGGTTGGATCTTTAATAATATTTACATTGTAAACAACAACAAGCAAACACACGGAGAGCAACAACAATGGAGGCTCTGGGTGGAGGAAGACCGTATGAAGTGGACACAGCTAGTACGGCCGATTTCATCCAATGCGAGGTGAGCAGAAAAAACACAAGCATCTGCAACTGCAGTCCTGCAGACAGAGTGCAGACACACATGCAGTTCTTCAAATAACACCCATGATGGAAATGTTGGTCACTGCTTATTATTATTGCAGTATGAGGAGTGATGCAGTTTTTATTTTATTGTATTTGTTTTCGGGGAAAAAAAACCCCAAAAAACTGCACCTTTTTATAGTGCCTCCATCGTTGCTCGCCTTCATCTTTCCGCTCAAATAAATAATTAAATATACGTGTTGTATGATATCGTGGCCTACATTTTTTTTTTCTGGTTGCAATAACGGTGTTGCTATTTTCTATTGCATAGCCCTGGTTCGTTTAGTGTCTTGTTGTGCTTGTTCTATAGTTCTACAGGTGCTGCAGGACTTTGGTCTACAGGTTATTAATAATTGACTTGAGCCTGCACATGTTGTTGTTGCTGTCACTGCACTTGTATTGTTAGGTGTCTGTACTGCAATTGGCATCATCATTTTAGCAGCGAGCAATCTTTTTTTTTTAATGAATTGAGTACAAAGCACCTCGTGGAAACAGTAGCCTATACATTGTCAGTGTTTCCCAAACTTTTTCATGTCAAGGACCCCCAAATTCACACTCATTAGGCTCCGCGGAAGGACCCCCATTTGAAGAGATATGCCAGGGACCCCCATTTGAAGAGATATGCCAGGGACCCCCATTTGAAGTGATATGCCAGGGACCCCCATTTGAAGAGATATGCCAGGGACCCCCATTTGAAGAGATATGCCAGGGACCCCCATTTGAAGTGATATGCCAGGGACCCCCATTTGAAGAGATATGCCAGGGACCCCCATTTGAAGAGATATGCCAGGGACCCCCATTTGAAGAGATATACCAGGGACCCCCATTTGAAGAGATATGCCAGGGACCCCCATTTGAAGAGATATGCCAGGGACCTCCATAAGAGAACATTTTTACGGCTCTATCAGTGATATATATATTCTATTCATGTTTAATTTCAAGGACCCCCAGTTTGACATGCATTAGTCTACGGACCCCCATTTAATGGCATTTCTATCTCCGGGACCCCTGATTTATATTGTAAAATCAATGTTAATTAAACTCTGAGAGTGTGCAAATGGCACCAGGTTCCATTTGCACTCCGATTTACAGACCCAAAAGGGTCCACGTGGTTCCTACAGTAACTATCCTTTAGCTGGGGACCCCCTGGAACTCCCTCAAGGACCCCTGGGGGTCCCCGGACCCAATTTTGGGGGCCTAAGTTGTCTGCTTGAACTTCTGTTAAACATTTGTAGCCTGGGGGTCCACAGTCCACACCATAGACAGACCCCGCCCACTCCACTGTCTGTCTGAGTGAGACTGAGAACTGCTTCTCTTTATTAGGGACCCATTTGTGGGTCGTGGACACATTATTATGGGTCCCCTTATTTTTGGTTTACTACATCTAGCTTATAATTATCATTTAAACACATTAAAACAAAAAAACATTCCCAAAAAAAGAAAGCTTTTTATTAAAATGCAATGATTTTTTTTCAGTAGTTTCATGAAGAAATTGGAGAAATGCCATAAATTAGATAAGATTTCTAAGAAGTAGTGAAAATAGCCGATCTACAAGCACACAAGTGAAGCGACACGTTGTGAGCTTGTACTGTAGATCAATTATTTTCACTTGTTTGAGTTCCGGGCGAACATCTAATTTCTGTTTTGGGCCATGCGTTAAAAAGTTTCTGTGTGGAGTTTGCATGTTCTCCCCGTGTCCCCTAGGGTAGGTACCCTCACAAAAAACATGCAGTAATCCTGGTCTCTATACTGCCTCCCCCTGGCCAGCCGGGGCGCCTGATGGAGGGGAAAAAAACTGGTTGGAATAACGTGTTCCTTCCACACGCTACGTCCAACCAGGGAAACTCCCCCCCTGTCAGGTGTAAAGGAGCAACTTGGACACTCAGGCATGAAGGAAGCATGAGTTCAAGTCCGTTGCTCTCCCCAGGTTGGCGGAGGGTGTGTAGAGCCCAGGATCACATTAGATCATTGACACAGGGGTGAAAAATGGGTTACAAAATCGTGGAATAAAAATTATTAAAAAAAGAGTTTGGGAACCACTGCTCTAAGAAGTCTAGTCCAGTGAAGGACCCCCACATTGACACTAATTAATTAGTCCCACGGACCCCCATTTGAAAAGATATGCCAGGGACCCCCATAAGAGAAGGTTTTTTGCAGCTCTAGCAGTGATTCTCAACCTGTTTAATTCCATGCATTAAGAACCCCCATTTAATGGCATTTATATCTCTTTAACACAAAAAATGCTGGAAACGTATCCATACGCTTTATTAATATCGAACGCCGTACGCGCGAAGCGTATGTATACGTTTTATACGTTTTTTTATTGCTTACTGTACATCAACGTCCTATGCTCCAGGACACCGGAGAAAATAACAGCGATCGTCTCCAGGAAGCTCCAATATGTGATCCGGGAGTAAAAAGCCCCTCCCTCCTGAAAAGAGGTCTGTCTGTGGCGAAGACGCTCCCTCCTCCAATGCCTCCATTACACGTATGGGTCTGCACGGCAACGGCATAGACCAACGCAGATGTCAGGGCATCTAAAATGGAGTTACCCATACTCTAGTAGTAGTCTAGTGTCTGTGAATACACTCGATTCCCCCTCCCCTCCTGTTTCTACATGGTTTCTCCCGAGGAATCTTTGTGGGGGGAGTCTCTCTTCTGCCCGGATCGCATTGCAGTTTGAGTTCCCTGGCCCCAGGCCACACTGCGCCTTGTAATCGCCTTGCACCGCTCTCTCATTCTCGGAAAAAGATATAACGCAGTCGTGTCGATTTGCCCTCTGCCAGTATATAAACCAAGAATAATCTTCAACGATCGCCATTTCATAACGTTTTCAACACGCACACGGCACACGCCATGATCAACTAACTGCCTGGCTACGTCTTCAGTCTTCACCAGCCATCGCTATCCGTTGTGTGGATCGCCATCGCGTCTTCACTTTGTTTGTTTGGGCAAGAAGCACGATCAGCGATGGAAAAGAGCTTTATATCCACGGCAGATAAGTAATGACGTATTATCGAAGGACCGCCATGATCAACTTACTGCCTACGTCTTCGTCAGCCAATGCAGCCATCATCGCTATCCGTTGTGTGATTGTGGATGTAGGCTATATCCACGGTATCGAGAGAGACGCCCGGCTGTGATATAGGTCTTATCACTGCAATTATAATGAATAAAAAGGCTACAATCACACAACGGATAGCGATGGCTGCATTGGCTGGTGACAACGTAGCCTCGGTCCCAGGCAGTTAGTTGATCATGGCGGTCCCTCGATAATACGTCATTACTTATCTGCCGTGGATAAAACTCTTTTCCATCGCTGATCTCTGCTTCTTTGCCCAAACAAAGTGAAGATAGCGTTGTCCAACAAAGCAGCCAGTTATTTGATCATCTCTCTCTCCTGTGCTTCTTTCCTCAAACATGTCCAGACATGTCAACCTCAACCACTAAACTCACCGATCCAGTAACGCATCTCACCGTTATACTATCGTTCTGAAGGCAGATATAAAAATAAACATAAATAAATTATTGTCATATACATACTACACACTGAATGAAAGCCCTAATTGTCTACTTTTAGGAGGAAAACAAATACATAATATTGATCCCATGTACAGTTTGTCAGTAGGATATTGAATGCAGTTGTTCAGGTCCAACTATTATTCACAAAATAAGGCCTATAGCGACATGTACATATTATATACCGTATGAAACAGAAGACCCTCTGCTTTCATAAGAAAAAAACTAATACTGTAATAATAATAAAAACCACACCCCTGTGAAGTGAGCATTTCCTCATGAAGTTATCATAGCGAGTTATAAAGGTTTAAAGTCACAGAGATTGACAGGCAGATATAAACATAAATAAATTATTATCATATACATACTACACACTGAATGAAAGCCCTGAATGTCTACTTTTAGGAGGAAAACAAATATACAAATATATACAAATATAGTTTGTCAGTAATTGGCTATTGAATGCAGCTTGCGCCCACCAGAGAGGATTTCAGAAAATGCATGGACCAGAAGAACTATTATTCACAAAATAAGGCCTATAGCGAAATGTACATACTATATACCGTATGAAACAGAAGACTCTCTGCTTTCATAAGAAAAATACTTCTACTGTAATAATAATGAAAATCACACCCCTGTGAAGTGAGCAGTGCAATGTTGCGCAACATTGCATTGATTTTCATTATTATTACAGTAGAAGTATTTTTCTTATGAAAGCAGAGAGTCTTCTGTTTCATACGGTATATAGTATGTACATTTCGCTATAGGCCTTATTTTGTGAATAATAGTTCTTCTGGTCCATGCATTTTCTGAAATCCTCTCTGGTGGGCGCAAGCTGCATTCAATAGCCAATTACTGACAAACTATACATGGGACCATGTGTATTTGTTTTCCTCCTAAAAGTAGACATTCAGGGCTTTCATTCAGTGTGTAGTATGTATATGATATTATTTGTGTTCATTTTTATATCTGTCTGTCAATGTCTGTCAACTTCAACCTTCCATATCTCTGCTGTTTTTTCAAAAGAGCAGCGTGCTGCGAAAAGCAGGTGTTAGAAAAAGGTCAATATCTCCAGAATGGAAGATGGTAGAATCATAATTTTTTTTTTAAATTGAAGTGGACTAGTTTGGCTTCCTTTTGATTTATGCGGTGTGATTCTCGCTATAAGAGGCCCCTCGCTGTGGGCCCCGAAAAAGTTCAGAAGTCCCAATGTTAATCGCTCAGCACCACCAAGCCTGAGCAAATAGAAAACTCTAGCAATCAATGTGTTAAAATCAATGTTTATTTAAAGGACAACTTTAGTTTTTTTTTCAACCAAGGTTCATGTTTTAGGTTGTTATTAGAGAAAGTAAAAGATGAGTGTAATTTCTTTTTAATTTGCTGCTTTCTTTCGTTTTAGTGATTTTAGCTCTTTTTGACAGGGGGGCGGGGGCATTCGAACATGAAGGGGCTATACGTCTTTCTTTTCAAAATATTATGGTGATTTATTTTTGTATTATTTACTATAGTCCTACTAGACCCCAATAAATTACATCTGGCCACAAAAGATCACAAGATCTACTGAATGTGAAGGTAGCCTACTTACTATAGTAAATAATTAAAAAAAGAAATCGCTATGAAATTTTGTAACAAAAAAGGAAAAAAAAAAACGTATTTAGCCCAAAGTCGAATGCCCCCGCCCCCCTGTCAAAAATAGCTAAAATCGCTAAAACGAAAGAAAGCAGCAAATTAAAAACAAATGAACACTCAACTTTTACTTTCTCTAATATCAACCTAAAACATGAACCTTGGTTGAAAAAAACTAAAGTTGTCCTTTAACTCTGAGAGTGTACAAATCCTGGGGGGGAAAAAAGGAAAAACTAAAGTTAATTATAGCATCAAAATCAGTTTACGCTAACCACTTTAACCTAGGCCTTATTTTTCAAAGATCGTTATGTTGCTATGGCGAGGAATGTCTGGAGCTCTCTGGTGGAGCTGTTGCCCCCACTACCCGACTATAATATAAGCAGTTGAAGATGGATGGATGGAAAATATTAGATCTACAAGCTCACAAAGCATCGCACCTCTAATGGTCCCATTTAGACTGCGGTCACATCCAGTCAGATCTGATTCAAATCTGATTTATTTCTCGAATCTGATCTTTTGGCCCGACCGTTCACACTACAGTCCCGATTGGATCTGTCACAAATCTGTTGTGTTCAGACTGGCAGACAAATCCAGCCTGAATCAGATCTGTGCCACATCCAGATTGGAATCTGATTTGTTTAAATGAGTCTAAACGCAAACAAGTCACACACAATCCGATTTAGATCAGGTCGTTGCATTCAGACTGAGACTGAATCGGATATGAAACCACCTCTGAATGTGGCTCAAGTCACACAAAACATCTGATTCCATGTGACCTGTCTGCGTTTAGACTTAATCAGATTCCAATCTGGATGTGGCACAGATTTGATTCAGGCTAGATGTGGCTGCCAGTGTAACTGGAGCCATGGGATGCATAACAAGTGGAGAGAAACCATGCTGATTATTCATTTTGTTTTCATCTTTTCCCTCTCCAGGTCTGCAATGAAACCATAAGGGGTTATTCATCCTACCAAATGCACCTGACCACTCCTGGACACTTGCAGGTACAGAACCTTTTTTCCCCTGTATTAATACGCTTACTGCCATTGCTTTTATAGCGCTTTCGATCGATCAAGCCATAATGATACTTGCGTTAGCATAGGGTAGCTACCTGTTGTCATGACAATGGATCTTAGATCGTCCTCGCCACAATAATCCATTCTATCTGTTTCTTTCAATCGCCTGTATCTCCTATTCCCAGAATAGGAGATGGAATTTTTGGTCAAAATAAAGTTTCTTTGATGGCAGAGAGCCGACGCTATGGAGGCCTACACTGCCCCGGTATAGACCCATCTTATAAACAACACTTGAACGAGACCCGTTAAACTTACAAGGATAATACTACTTCCGGAAGTCTGGAAATGTGGCTTTTCAAAATAAGAGCTATTAGATCCTAATTTTTTCAATAAATGCTAGCGGGCTAAGTGTTTTAATAACATGTCAGGGGCGCTCTTATTGTCATACATCATCACATTCCGTGCTCAGCCAATCAAATCATCGCAAATTTGGTACACACAAACACACAAAGCTGGGCATAGCAGGGGCTAGCGCCGCTCAAAAAGAGGGCTAGTAGTAGTAGAACTTTACCATATGCAGACCGCGGCCATCTTGGCATTAAGTTAATTTGCCATTGGCAGCCAAAAGAAAAGTCCTATCTGATTATTAAAAAAAACATTAAACTCACCAACAACGCAGCTGTACGAAAAGCTTGAATTATCCTCTTTCAGTCCGCAAAGTGTTTGTTTCTAAGTGTTTGAGTTTGGAAGTGCTTGTTGGATATCACTCAACAGCCCTGCGTACCACCTGTTTTGAATTTTCACATAATGCAGGAGGCAGCAGGACGTTGCTTTACTGAAAACGAGTGCTTCCAAACTCCAATGGCAAGATGGCTGTGGTCTGCATATAGTCAATACACTGCTAATGCCTAACATGTGAAATTCAGTAGATTACGAATGCTGGTAAAATAAGTTCATGTTGATATAACTCTTGTCTTTCACCTCTATGACACCTCAGATGAGCTGTGGACTTGGTTAACACTTAAACCGCTAGCATTTATTGCTAAATTATGATATAATTCACGCCAGCATTTTTCCCTGTTCGGCTCTTATTTTGAAGAGCCAAATTTCCAGACCGGAAGTGATGAACGTATAATAGGGTGTGTGACGATGCAAGATCTCTAATGGAGTCTAAATGGAACGTAACAAAGAGTCTGCTCTGGGCCGTGAAATAAACCTTGTTTTGACCAAAAATGCCATCTGGGACAAGGAATAGGAGATACAGGCGATTGAAAGAAACAGATAGAATGGGTGTTTATGGGCACGATGATAATGATCACGCGATCCTGTGTTATTGACAGCACCAGCTAGCAACCCGACACTAACGCGAGTACTAGCATTATGACTATTGATCAATCAAAAGCACTATAAAAGCCCAATTGCCGTAGAGCTATGCCGTTAAGCGTAACATCGATTAATTGCCTTTAATTGACGTAGATTAATGGCAATGGTGGTCTTTGTGTTAACTGTTATCTGTAACGATGGGATGTGTGTTCCCATCATGATATAACCATGTCTCTGTTAGTAGCAGTGGTGAAACTGTCCATTTTGACCATGTGGACAGATGACCAAATAATGCTGTTCAGTGCTGCTGACTGACTTGACTTCATGCTCTCCTTGTTTTTTTATTCCTGGCAGAAACTAAAGGATCAATTGGTTTTTCAAGGTAAGGATTGTTATTCAGATACAATAATGACCTGTTATAAAGCATTTATAAACATTTATAAGCAGTTTGTACATGAGTAATAATCATGAACAGACTTGTTGACATCCGTAAATGTTTACGTAAACATTTATAACTCATTTATACGTTATTAGTAATGTGTTATTATTAATACACCCTTTGTAACTAAAGCTATATAATATTTATAAGCTTTTTCTAGATAAAAAACTGATCATGTAGAAGCTATTTATATACAAATATGGTATATGGTAAATTGTTATAAAATGCACAATAACATAATGGAACAGTTAAGAATATTTAAACATTAACATTTGTAAATGTTTGCTAAAACATTTATAACTAATGCTAAAAATAATTTATACACTATTAGTAAGTAGTTAACTATTAATGCATAAGCCATTTGTAAACATTTGTAAATGATTATTAAAACATTTATAACTTATTTATAACATTAAAAACATTAAACATGAAGGCCACATTAACAGACAGTTAATATAAATAATGAATTGTCTTCACTTTACATTAGGGCTATTGATAACATCTACCAATGATTAATATATATTTTAGGAATGTTTTACAAAGCATATGTTAAATGTGAACAAACATGGAGGCCATATTAATAGTTAACTACTTTCTATAAAAAAAAGGTAAACATTTAGGAATGTCAATGTTTAAAGATATAAATAGCTTATGAATATTATAACTTTAGTTACAAATGTTTTATTAATAATTGACAAATGGCTTTTTCATGAATAGTTTACTACTTACTAATAATACCTTACTAATAACGTATACATGAGTTATAAATGTTTAGGTAAACATTTACGGATGTCAAGAAGTCTGTTCATGATTATTACTCATCAACAAACAGCTTATAAATGTTTATAATTGCTTTTAATGTCGTTATTGTAAAGTTTACAAATAATCTCAACAGACTCTTTGTTAACCCATTTTGGACTGAGTTCGATTAAAAACAGTTTTTTGAAAATGTGTGAATGTGTAACAAATTTTCTATTTTTATTTATTTTCCCCTGAACAATCCAGGCCAGGATTATTCTAGCGGCGTGTCGTCATCTCAGGATTCCGGCGTGTCCTCTCAGTCACAAGCCTTTACAGATTATCCAGGGCAGTACCCCCACCACCACTCGGGGCGTCCTGACCCAAACATGGCGCCCTATCACACAAATGACCGCTACATGTCGGCAGACGCAGAGAGAGGTGCTACTGCCTATCCCGGCGAGGGGCATCATCTGCACAGACGTGACGATTATCACAGGGAATATGGAATGGACTCTGAGGACATGTCTAGAAGAAACTTCCACCAGGAGTCCGGCGGTGGTACCAGCCGTGATTTTAGGGAGGAGATGACTCACGGACCAACCTACCACAATGAGGCTCCTCTTTACAGGAAGCCCTCAGCAGGAAGAGAAAACCGCCTCGGGGGGTTTACGGGAGCCCAGCACGGCCGCGTTCCTCCTTTTGCCGAAGTCGCGGCGTCTCGCAAAAGAGCCTATCCAGGTCACAACCAGCAAGGGGCAACATACGCAGAAGGTGACCCTCACAGACGTGCTTACCAGCCAGGAGCTTCTTCCATAGATTTCTCCCATGGAAGGGTTCCCTTTGACATCGACACTCAAAGACGGTATCCCGACGAGCCCTACTCGAACCCCAGATCAGAGCCCCACCAAAGACCCTACCCTGGAGGCGAGGGTGAAGACGGGGCTTATTACTCCGAGGACAATCCCTGTCGACCGCTCTACCCTGGCGCTCACCCACAGCGGGGGCCGTCTCTAGACGGGGAACCCAGCAGACCTGGCGACGCTAGCGGAGCGTGTAGGCAGGATCCGAGGGGCCAAGACGTGGCCAACAGGCAGAGGCTTCCCGAGCCTACGGAAATGGGACCATGGCAAGAGGGGCCAGCAGCAGCAGGTGAGCCTAGCTTCAGCGGGAGAGCTCCCCCTATGGCCAACAGACTCCCCGACGGTGCCAGAGCAACGCCGGACGTCCCAGAGCCGTGCGGACGTCGTCTGCAATGGCCGTCTGAGGAGGATCAGATGAATGAAGGGAAAAGAAGGAAGAAGAGCTTTTCAGACGCCGCTGAGGAGGAGACGGAGAGAGCCAAGGGGATGTAAGTCTGGATTGACTTGGTGGTTGTTGTTGTTGTTTATATTACTATGACAGCAGGGTCTTCTGTACACCAGGCTGACTTCTATCTTACACAGGAAAATGTCGTCGCGATTGCCGGTTTGGCTGAAACCTCAGTCTCATAAATTAACTATAACGACATACTTGATCACACTACAGCATCATTCAAAAAGCATAAAATGTAGCAGATCTCCAAGCTCAAAACGTGGTGCGTAATGACACATTTTGAGCTTGTAGATCTGCTACTTTTGCTGTTTTTGAATCCTGAAAAGTAACAGTTTCCACCCGACTCAGACAATATCGTTTTATGAAACGCATCCTCTTCAGAATCTGTTTGTACATTATTTGTCAACTGTTTATTATTATTAAGGGACCAAGAAGTCCCGAAGGGACTTTGGTCACCTATTGTTTTTGTGGGGGTTTTTTTTTTCAACTTCTTCTTCTCCTTCTCCTTCTTCCACCAAAAATATCTGTTCTGGCTGAACCGTGCAGTCGGTTTTCGCGAAACGTGGCAACATGCCAAACTATGCCAACTATGCAAAGCCCATGACCATTGGCTAAAGGGAAAATGCAAACTTTGAACGTGCATAGCTTATGAACCGTTTGACCGTTCGTGTTCTGACCTTTGACCTCTGACCTTTTTTTTTACCATTTTGAATTCTATGAAAAACAGTTAAAATGTATCTCCTCCCAGGATCTTTGATCAAAATGCACAAAAACGTCTGAACTTTAGGCCTATACGGACATAAAATACATTAGTAGTACATTTTTGAGTGAAAAATTTAGTTTTTATGAGCCAATTTAAATGGCTGGTTTGTGAAAATTCTTCTTCTGCCTATAATACATACATGCAGCATCATATGCTTATGTCACTTTACAGTATCGTAGAGGGTCATGCCAAATAGCACTGAAAGCAGTCTTACTCCAATTGGCATTGATTGATTGATTGAAATATTTATTAACAGTTTGTAGAATTTACAGTACATTTTAAGCACAAACTCAATACAAAGACTGTCAACTGTGAGTGGACGACCCAATTAAGCATTACACTTGTTTACAACAGGGTCCACATTGTTCAATTCATCAAAACATTTAAAGACATACAACCATTTAGAGACATACAAATAGACATTTCTATGTAGCTAAAGAACAGAACAGGAATTCATCATATGGGAAGCAAAAAAGGGAAAATATACAAGCACTGGGAAAATATACAATATACAGTGAGGGAAATGGGGTGGGGGGGTGGGGGGGATTCAGATTTTACAGAGGCCAATGAAGGCACTGAATTGAAAGTGCAAACTTTGAACGTGCATAGCTCATGAACCGTTTGACCGTTGGCAATGACACTTTGAACAGTCATAACTCATGCTTTGTTTGGCCAAAATTCATATGCATATTGTTCTTATTGCGTATTGTCTTCTTTCTTTGTCCTGCCTTATCGCTGCTTGCAGCTATATTATTAATATTATTATTTCATTCCTTCTTAAAGACAAGAGGGGCCAGCAGGTGATCACCAGGGACCAGGTCTAGGACCAACGGCACAAGACATCCATGGACCTCAGAGATGCATGAACGAACCGGTAAGTAAGCCTTACTGAGCCATGAGGCCCATAGGGCAGGAACCATGAGGCCCATAGGGCAGGAACCATGAGGCCCATAGGGCAGGAACCATGAGGCCCATAGGGCAGGAGCCATGAGGCCCATAGGGCAGGAACCATGAGGCCCATAGGGCAGGAACCATGAGGCCCATAGGGCAGGAACCATGAGGCCCATAGGGCAGGAACCATGAGGCCCATAGGGCAGGAACCATGAGGCCCATAGGGCAGGAACCATGAGGCCCATAGAGCAGGAACCATGAGGCCCATAGGGCAGGAACCATGAGGCCCATAGGGCAGGAACCATGAGGCCCATAGGGCAGGATCCTATCTCCTGTTTCTGTAGCGTGAGGCAGCTTGATGTACAAGTACGCCCCCTGGACACGATGTAGGCTACAAGTACATGACGCTAGTATGTCATAGGGACTTGCCCCCAATCCTACCTGCTGAGTGCCAAGCAGGGAGGCACTGAGTCCCAATCTTCAGAGTCTTTGATATCAAACCGGGATCAAACCCAGAATCGGCTCAAACAAGGGAAGAAATTAATTGTGCTGCTATCTATGCCACTAACATGTGGAACGCCCTACCAACAGTCATTAAGAAATGTGAATCCCTAGACTCCTTCGAAACCGCTCTTACAGAGCACTTACGGACGGCTGCAATTCAAAACGGTCCCCCCCCCCCCCCCATTTATTTTCTTTACTTTATTTAACGGTATATATATGATGACTTCAATTTTCCATAGAAGTGTATATCTGTACCTCCTATAAATGTTCTGATTAATTAAAAATGGAGGACCCTGATGTAAACGGGTCTTGTTTTTTCTGGTTTTTGTATTTACCTGTACTTCCGTTTGAATTGTACCCATTCTACAATCTGTGAATACAATTTCTAATCAATCAATCATTTAATCAATCAATCAAACAAACATCAACCTTCCAGCCTCTGGGCGGACACTATAACGACAAGGCCACTGAGCTGGTGTGCCCAACAGGTCTGTCGTAAAACAATTGAGAAATCATATCTGCCCCGTAGGGGAAGGAGGGAGCTCCAGCACCCTGTCACTTCAAGAGCTTTTACTTAAGAGTCAAACGTGCGAAGGGCACAGTGGCACAGTTGGTAGTGCTGTCGCCTCACAGCTAGAAGGTCCTGGGTTTGATTCCCGCTCGGGGCGCTGTGGGTGCTGGCGGCGTGTTTCCTCCTCCGCGTCATCAGTGCCCATACCCGAAGGCGGGGTTGGCGAAAGGGCCTTTCTGTGTGGAGTTTGCATGTTCTCCCCGTGTCCCCTAGGGTAGATACCCTCACAAAAACATGCAGTAATCCTGGTCTCTAAACTGCCTCCCCCTGGCCAGCCGGGGCGCCTGATGGAGGGGAAAGGAACTGTTTGGAATAACGTGTTCCTTCCACGCGCTACGTCCAACCAGGGAAACTCCCCCCTGTCAGGTGTAAAGGAGCAACTTGGACACTCATGCATGACACAAGCATGAAGGAAGCATGAGTTAAGTCCGTTGCTCTCCCCAGGTTGGCGGAGGATGTGTAGAGCCCAGGATCACATTAGATGATTGACACAGGGGTGAAAAATGGGTTACAAAATCGTGGGATAAAAAATATATAAAAAAAAAAAAAGAGTCAAACGTGCGACCTTATTCAGGCGTAGTTCAAAACTTGCTGACATTGTCACTAAACTAAATCTGTTAAATGATTATCGCATGCATTGTGATTGGTTGTCCACACATCTTGAAATGTATTTGGTGATAATGTCAGCCAGTTTTGAACTAAAATGAAAGCTCTTGAACCTGCAGTGCGGGACCTCCCTCCTTCTCCTACACGTCTGCTGCTTTGTCGCCAACGCATCTGCTTAAAACTGAACCAGGTGTGCGGAAGTCTTCTCTTCATAAGAAATTATACCTGGCCAGCATTTACTTAATGGTCTGACAGTTTTATCTAATCTGTATAATGCCGTCTTCATTGATGTGGCATATCACTGTAATGTCTTCCTGTTCTTTTTATTTTAGGGCCAGAACAACACGGAAAGTCACCCAAGAGAGAACCCTGACTCTGAGAAAACTGCAGAGTCTGGCAACGTCTCTGATCTACTGGTAAGCAGTGGCGGAAGCACATTTACTTAATATGTACTACTGTGCTTAAGTACATTTACTTATGTACTACTGTGCTTAAGTACATTTACTTATGTACTGTCTACTGTGCTTAACACTTTGACTTCTATTCACGAGTTGCTCAAGTTAATTCATTGTAGAAAGTTGCCCAAGTTCTGTTTTTCATTGTTTAATCCATGTTTTCTATTCAGTTTTAAGTCATATGGGCAATCCACCGGACAGAATGGGATATGAAACGCGTTTTGATGACATCATCGTACTTTGAAAGCCATGAAACAGGAAACATTTGCCTAAAAAAGTTGACTTTACAAAGGGACCTCACATCCCCGATCATCTTAAAGGTATATTCAGTGATTTCACTCAAAAAACCTTAGGTTTCGTTTTTGGCTGTGGGACCCAGCCTTTCGTCCAATCAGGGTAGAGAGTCAAAAACGAAACCTAAGGTTTTTTGACCCCCAGGGGTTAACTGGGGACAGGGAGGAACTCCTTATATGGCCAGCACACTCTATAGTAGGGAGGATTATCACAACAAAACAAAAAAATAAGTGATATTTGAATTAAGTGAAATCACTGAATATACCTTTAATATATTGTTTTACGCTCCAAAAAGCGTTCAAAATTTGCCGGGAGAGACGGATGAGGAGCAGAAATGAAGCGCCAGCATATCGATCCATTCATCACCACGGAGAGCGCCCTGGATTAGGAGATACGAGTCATTCTTTCCGCCGCGCTAACATGGGAGTCAATGACAAGCTAATAGTTGCACTGAGTGTTAGCATACGGCAAGCGAAAAGCGAAATGCCAAAAAAAAAAATAGGAAAAATTCTGAATATTCTTATCTCGCCCCGCGTCGCTGGGACGTCGCTAGGACGTCCTCACACGTCAATAGTACTAATATTTCGGGATCCTTATGACGTTCTCAGACGTCCTATGTATAGAATCTGTTAAAGGAGGTGAAACACATGTGATGCGATGAGCTTTCTGTAATGAACACACATAAAGGATCTGTAGCTGTCAAACCTTTATTTGAAAAAGAAGAAATTACGGACAGTGTTTTTTACAGAGTAAATATTTTCTGTTACAATGCATTCTAGGCTATGAAGAAAAAAATACTACAGACAATCTTAACACATAATCAAACTAAGTGATTGAAATACACCAGTCCACATACACATAGTTCAAACAACATGTTAACACACAGAGTTGCAATTGTACCACTAGTGCATGAATATTCACGAATATGACATTTTAATTGCTGACAAATGTGGGCAAACACGGCTTCTCATATTAGTATATCGGCATTATCCAAGTTGTAACGGGATTTCCCCCTGTATGGATCATCATGTGTGCTTTTAAATCCCCATGATGAGAACAGCCCATGCCATCCCTTGTAAAGAGATTTTCCCTTGTATGTGTACAATGCATTCTATGGAGACGTAATACTACAAGGAATCTAAACAAATGTTCAAACTAAGTGATTAAAATAGACTATTATAATAATAGTTGAAACAACTATTGCATATAGTGCACGAATTCCCAATCACATTTGGACAAACACTGATTATCATATTGTTATATCAGTTATAACACTCATAGTTGAATAGATTTTCCCGACGCATGTGTCTTTATGTGTGTTTTTAGAATATCAATCCGACTAAAGCCTTTTTTACAAACTGTACACGTAAAGGGCTTTGCCCCTGTGTGAGTCAACATGTGTGCTTTTAGATCATCCTTTTGACTAAAGCCTGTGCCACAAACTGTACATGTAAAGGGTTTTTTCCCTGAATGAATCATTGTGTGCGTATTCAGAGTTCCCTTGTGATTAAAAATTTTGCCTCAATCTGCACAACTAAAATATTTTTTTATTGTGGCTTGCGGAGTGACTTTGTTTTGGTGGTTCAAGGTCATGGAGCAGCTTGTTGCTTAAAGACAAACTATTTCCTCCCATGTGTTGTGTATTGTGTGATTTCAGTCTGTTTAAACTAGACTGGTCATCCATGGTCTCATCCCACTCATCACTGTCTTCAGTGATGTCAGATTCAGAACAGTGTGAAGAGAGGAGCTGATCATCACTAGTTGGTTGTGATGTTCCACAGTCCTCTAGATCAGTCTAGTTTCCATGCTTTTAGATGAGGTGCTGGCTACAGGTTCTGTTAGCATGTTTTCATCATCTTCATGTTTCACTAATAGTAATGTCTCTGTTGATCCACCATCCTCCTCTGATATTTGAAGTAGCTCTGTTGTTGTGGTCGGCACTTTTTTCAACACTACAACAAGCGAATCGTTACATCATGTTGTAGTCATTATTTTGTAATCATCAGGATGATATCGTTATGTCATGTTGTAGTCATTGTTTTGTAATCATCAGGATGATATTGTTATGTCATGTTGTAGTATTGTTTTGTAATCATCAGGATGATATCGTTATGTCATGTTGTAGTGTTGTTTTGTAGTCATCAGGATGATATCGTTATGTCATGTTGTAGTATTGTTTTGTAGTCATCAGGATGATATCGTTATGTCATGTTGTAGTCATTGTTTTGTAATCATCAGGATGATATTGTTATGTCATGTTGTAGTCATTGTTTTGTAATCATCAGGATGATATCGTTATGTCATGTTGTAGTCATTGTTTTGTAATCATCAGGATGATATCGTTACGTCATGTTGTAGTCATTGTTTTGTAATCATCAGGATGATATCGTTACGTCATGTTGTAGTCATTGTTTTGTAATCATCAGGATGATATCGTTACGTCATGTTGTAGTCATTGTTTTGTAGTCATCAGGATGATATTGTTACGTCATGTTGTAGTAGTGTTTTGTAATCATCAGGATGATATCGTTACGTCATGTTGTAGTATTGTTTTGTAATCATCAGGATGATATCGTTACGTCATGTTGTAGTCATTGTTTTGTAGTCATCAGGATGATATTGTTACGTCATGTTGTTGTATTGTTTTGTAGTCATCAGGATGATATCGTTACGTGACGTCATGTTGTAGTCATTGTTTTGTAGTCATCAGGATGATATCGTTACGTCATGTTGTTGTATTGTTTTGTAGCCATCAGGATGATATCGTTATGTCATGTTGTAGTCATTGTTTTGTAGTCATCAGGATGATATCGTTATGTCATGTTGTAGTCATTGTTTTGTAATCATCAGGATGATATCGTTATGTCATGTTGTAGTCATTGTTTTGTAGTCATCAGGATGATATCGTTATGTCATGTTGTAGTCATTGTTTTGTAATCATCAGGATGATATCGTTACGTCATGTTGTAGTCATTGTTTTGTAGTCATCAGGATGATATCGTTACGTCATGTTGTAGTCATTGTTTTGTAATCATCAGGATGATATCGTTATGTCATGTTGTAGTCATTGTTTGGTAGTCATCAGGATGATATCGTATGTCATGTTGTAGTCATTGTTTGGTAGTCATCAGGATGATATCGTATGTCATGTTGTAGTCATTGTTTTGTAGTCATCAGGATGATATCGTTATGTCATGTTGTAGTCATTGTTTGGTAGTCACCAGGATGACATCGTTATGTCATGTTGTAGTCATTGTTTGGTAGTCATCAGGATGATATCGTTATGTCATGTTGTAGTCTTTGTTTGGTAGTCATCAGGCCGGAATCCTCAATCTCGAACTTCCATTCTCTCAAACTGATCTTTCCCAATAAAAGATGCAGGCTACGAGAGAACGAGTCACACTTTTATTGGGAAAAAACAGTTTGAGGGAGATGAAGTTCCAGATTGATGGGTTCCGGCCTGATGACTATAAAACAATGACTACATGACGCAACGATATCATCCGCTCCTGACCGGATCACACAGCAATTTTGTAACACAAACCAGGCCTCGTGAGGTTAAAGGAGAATTCCATACTAAAAGGCTTTCTTACCTTTCTTTGTAGTTGTTACGTCCCCACCAAAGAGGTCCAGGTGTTATTTTGTGCAAAAGCTCCTTATTGGCTATTTCCCCTACCATAAGCTCTAAATGAATTGCATTGAATTGAATGGGAATTGAATGGGGCTATGGGGTGTTGTGCTAATTCGCTTATTTCCATCGCTCAAAATAATATATTTTTTGTATATATCCTCTCTTCATAATAATAAAAAAATAATAACCCAAGCGGCACACTTTACTACTTATTTAGATGGAAATAAGCAAATTAGCACAACACCCCATAGCCCCATTCAATTCAATGCAATTCATTTAGGGCTTATGGTAGGGGAAATAGCCAATAAGGAGCTTTTGCACAAAATAACACCTGGACCTCTTTGATGGGGACGTAACAACTACAAAGAAAGGTAAGAAAGCCTTTTAGTATGGAATTCTCCTTTAAGAGAGGCAGATTCAAATTTGCCGGCGAAAAACAGCCAGTGGTTCCTATTGATTCACCGATCTGTGAAAATAGTAATAAATTAAATGCCAACTTGGAAGTGATTCCACTTATAATATTTTCACTTTCTTTCTACTAGAAAACCATTTCTAGCTTGGAGATTGAGGGTGTGGACGATGCGGACTTCCTGAAGAACACACTCTGCAACCTTCTTAAAGACTTCCAAGCCAAGAAAAGGCTGGAGAAGACGATGGAGAAGGTACAGCATGTCCATAACATATTAAGACACATTGATTCTACAAACCTTTTCGTGTAAAGGAAATGTATTTGGCCTATCAAAATATTTTGTTCCAGTGACCCCCAGAAGCATAGATTTGAGTTTAAAAAACAAAAGTCGTGTGAAGTGAGGGGCGCTCTTTGTATCATCATCATCATACATCCCATTCCGTGCTCAGCCAATCAAATCATGGCTATGGGGTGATCAGCCAATCACTGGATTTCCCAAAGAAAATGTGTGTTGCACGTAGCTTGAACACACACCCTTCTAGGCCACACACAGATGCCTGTGTGCGGCCTAATTGGCTGCACTTTTTTGGGAAACACTGTCACACAACAACATAGAAATAGACAACCTAGACTAGAGCACAGCCATACCTGTCCTCATTGCGCACGTAAGGCCTCCTGCATGAATGCTTATAGAAGCAAACCTGTTTCCTGAAAGCCTCATTAGCCTACACACACCTGTCGACATGTGGAAGTAGTAAAACCATCTGCAGAGAAATGTGTGATGTGAGTGGTGATTTTCTTCATATACTTCAACTTCAACTTCAAAGAACTTTATTTTTCCTTTCGGAAACTTCTTTTGTGCAGTGGTAAAGACAACAGAAATCACATTACACACAAACACAGTTACTATATAAAAGATCATAAAAACGACTTTTTAAGAGGAACTACTTAAAAGCATAATATATTAAAATCTATTCTATAAGTACTAATAATTAAAAATCTAAATATTTACTATATGCAACCTATGCATTCACTATAGTCCATCAGGTGGAAAGGAGGGGGGGGGGGTTCAGCCTAGGTGTTCAAGAGTCTGATGGAGGTGGGCACAAAGCTAGCTGAGCCCCTTTTAGTGAGTTTTGATGCTCTGTATCGCCGGCCTGAGGGCATTAGTTGGTAGTGGTTATGGAGGGTGTGTGTGTTGTCCTCAACTATTTGAGAGGCCTTCTTTATTGTCCGTTTTTTATGGATGCTGCTGAGTGACTCCTGGTCCCTCCCAATGATCTTGCCGCTGATCCTAACCACTAGAGATGCTCCGATCAGGTTTTTTGGGGCCGATCACCGATCACCGATCACTGGAAACAGTATAGGCCGATACCGATATTGCCGATACCGATCACAGCGTCGTGAAATCCATATTTTTTTCCATTGTGTAGCATATATACTTACTGTATTTTCTACTGTACTCTTCTTACACATCATTGACATTGTAAGTATAAAAATTAGGAGATGAGAAAGTTTTTTTGCAAGCTGAGGCAACGTGCAATATTTCACTCTAGACTCTCTTAGAGACAACTTGGAGGTTACAGAGTAAACTGTAGAGACTCAAAATGCAGTGGTTCCCAAAGTGGGGTCCGTGGACCCCCAGGGGTCCTTGAGGGAGTTCCAGGGGGTCCCCAGCTAAAAGGATAGTTTGGAACCAAATGGACCCGTTTGGGTTAACACTTAACATTGATTTTACAATATGAATTGGGGTCTCAGAGATAGAAGTGGCATGAAATGGGGGTTCGTAGTCAAACTGGGGGTCCTTGAAATTAAACTGGTGGAGACATTTGAGAATCACTGCTACAATCTTCTTATGGGGGTCCCTGGCATATCTTTTCAAATGGGGGTCCGTGGGCTGATCAGTGTCAATTTGGGGGTCCTTGACGTGAAAAGGTTTGGGAACCACTGTCTTAGAGACAACTTGGAGAGTAAACTGTAGCTTTCTTCTTTCATCAAATACAAAAATATAATAATAATAAATACCGTACATGTTCAGTGCACGGACACAGACAACTGAACATTAAACTGTACAGACTAAAATAAAAAGCAGGCTGCTAGTGTTAGCACTTGTATACTGTATAGGCTCGCTGATCGTTAGTTTAGTGCTTAGATTAGCGTGTAATCTAAGCACTGATTGAACTTCATCTCCGCCTTTAATCTAATTAATTTTTTTATTGACAACGTGAACGAACCCCGACACCAGCGCTGCAAAAATAGACAGATCTACAAGCTCTCAACGCGTAGCGAACTGCGCTGCAGAAACAGGCAGGACGCGCGATGCCTTGAGAGCCTTGAGATCAGCAGCAGCATGGAGCCGCCGGCACTCCCAGCCTCCAACGGCGCGGGGAGGCAAGACTTCTGCGGGGAGGAGGAGACTTGGCCACTGGGCAGGCTAGGCTACATGTTGCTGTGGTAGCCACAGCAACATGTAGCCTGCCCAGTGGTTGTGATGTTAGCTTCAAGCTAACAAGCATCTGCTTGTCCGTTCCAACTTCACTTCATCTCCACCTGTAACTTATGAGTGCAGTACTTTCATCCGACGGAGCATTGGTCCGAACGACAACCTACCTCCTCCCTCACCCTAACCCTAACCTCCCCCGGGGCAGACACCTAAACCTAACCGCAACCCAATCCCGACCCGCAGCGCACCTCGGAGCATTGCTCCGTCGGATGATAGTATGCCTCCCGTAACTTATTTCTTATTTTTTCCCTGGCTGCGCAGCTGCGCTACAAACAGACGGATCTACAAGCTCTCAACAGCGACCGGAGCTGCAAAAACAGGCGCCCCCTTAAAGGAGACTTGCCACTGTCCCACTGTCTGTTTTGATCGGGCATTTTGATCGGCAATTTTGATTTATTTTGAGAATCCGATCCGATCCGATACAGGCATGATCGGCCGATCATGATCGGTGGCCGATCGATCGGCGCATCTCTACTAACCACCCTGTCGAGAGGGTTCCGGTTGATGGCACGCATCACACCAAACCATGATGTGATGTTGAAGGTCATTATGGATTCTACAAAGGACTTGTAGAAGGCCTGCAGGATCGATGGTCGGACCTGAAGCTTCCTCATCTTCCTGAGGAAGAACAGCCTTTGTTGACACTTGGAGTGAATGTTCTCCGCGTTGGTTTTGAATGTGAGCTTATGGTCGATGGTGGTGCCGAGGTATTTGTACTCTTCGACACGTTCTATTGCCTGGCCATTTATCTCTAGGGCCGGAGGTGGAGTGGGCGGGCCCTGCCTAAAGTCCACCAGCAGCTCCTTAGTTTTGCTGGGGTTTAGGTCCAGGAAGTTGTTATTGCACCACTCAGCAAAATAGTCCATTACCCCAATGATGCGGTTATTGGTGTTGGTGGTATCGACAATAACCGTGTCATCTGAATATTTGATGAATGACATGTCAGGGTCTGGGCTGCTGCAGTCATCTGTGTACAGGGTGAAGAGGACTGGTGAGATGACAGATCCTTGTGGCGCCCCGGTGGACACAGTCCTGTTAGAGCTGTAGTTGCCATTGAATCTGACGGTCTGGTGTCTGTCTGTGAGGAAAGACAGAATGAGCAGTATGAGGTGGGAGTTGACATTCATCTGGAGGAGTTTCTGTCCCATCAGGTGAGGCTGCACTGTGTTAAATGCACTTGAGAAGTCCACAAATACCATCCTGACAAAGGACTTGGGCTTCTCCAGCTGTGCGTAGGTGTGATGCAGCAGGGTTATCACTGCATCATCCGTACCTCTCTGCTGCTTGTATGCAAACTGGAGTGGGTCTGTGAACCCACTAACCTCCCTCTGTAGCTGGGGTAGAATGAGCCTCTCAAAGCTCTTCATCACCAGAGATGTTAAAGCTACAGGGCGGTAGTCATTATTGCAGGTGGGGTTAGTTTTCTTAGGGACTGGGCAGATGGTGGAGGACTTCCATATGGTTGGTATGGAGTGTTCAGACAGGGAGCGGTTAAAGAGATTGCAGAAGACCTCAGCCAGTATAATTAGCCATATAATTTAAATATGGAAATTAAACAAACATGTTTAGGCCAACTTCAGCATCAAATAAATTTAATTGTCATATACATTATTAGTGGTGTCAAAAAATATCGATTAACGATGAGGCTTGCACGTGTGTCTGGATCGTGTGTCTGGATCGGTCAAAATAGCGTCTGCATCGCACGTTGGTTCGATCGTAAAGTTGTGAATCGATATAATTCAACTAATTGTGGGAAAAAATACAGATGTACAAGCCCAAAGCGCTGTGCATTGCGACGGGTAGATAACTTGTAGATCTGCTACATCCAGCACAGGACGGGCGCATGCTTATGAGGCTCTTAACTCTGCATCAGCAGCCAGCCAGCGACAGTCACAACACACGAGCAGCATGATAAACCACTCGTGGTCAGGCGGGGTGCACACGCAGATACAACACAACTTTATTGCACACATCTGTGCTTTCATCCACGCTAAATCAATTATTTCCCATCCACGGGCACAAGCAACTTCCACCCGATCTGGATGGCGGTGGTGTTGTCTGACGAGGGTAGCTACTAGCTAGCATGGGAGCTAACGTTAATTTAACTCTGGTCCATATTGTTAGACAGAGTTAGAAGGAGTCCTCCTTAATAACACTATGGTACTTTCCATCTGTTCCCCAACCCCTCACACTCGATGCTGCGTTTACACGAGCAGACGCAAAGACGAATGGGAATATAATTTGGAGCAGCTACACTTTGCATCGACATGTTGCTGGCTTCCTTTAACAATGAATGATAGACCGTATTGTTGCGTCTGCCCGTGTTTAATGGTCACGGTTTCACTGTCCACAGCAGGGAGACCTGTCAAAACTATGCACTTCCCAAAACTCAGAGACATTGCCACCACCCTAAGTTCAAACCCACCTCTAAAATATTGCTTTCCCCAGCTATCTCATTCCACTTTCGATTATTTTATTCCATAGTCTTAGTTTTTCTCTAATAAAGTTGTTTTTATTTATTTTCTCATGTTCCCCTTGAAAAGCATCTTTAAGTACTCAGAGAAGCATATAAATAATATTATCACTTATTATTACTTGTTTTACTGCCTATGCTTATGTAGTCACTATTCATTCATATCCAAATCCATTTGAAAAATAAAATATAGGCCTATTGTTATGTGATTAAAATGTTATTAATTGAGATTAATTCATCACAAAGCCTCCAATTAATTAGATGTTTTTAATGAAGTCCCAAACCTATTCTTTATAGATCTAGCTTATCAAATAAAAAATCTAAAAAAGGTTAAATGTCAGATCGCACCGTATCGAATCGAATCACATCAAATTACACGAAATTCCACAAAATCGAAATCGCATCGATTTTGACTGAATCGAATCAAATCGAATCATTCTGTATATAAAATGTATCGTCTCCAAATCGCCCATGCATATCGATACGTATCGAATCGTCTTGTAAGGAAGAGATGCACACCCATGCAACTCAAAAGAGGTGCAGATAACCTATAGAGGGGGGGGGGGGGGGGGGGGGATAGCCTACCAGAGGAACTGCGGCCTCCTTGATTCATATCAGTGTTTGTTATTTTGCACTTTTTTTCCTATTGCATCATTGATGCATTCTGTTATTGATGTTTGAAAAAAGTGCATGTATCGTCATCCATTCTCGTAGCTACAGAGCCCAGGCCGTGCAGGCACGTCGACTGATCTCCCCTGTATGAGCAACGACCAGCGAGCAACTCCTCCAGGCCAGCCAGACTTAAACGTCACAGCAGGTCCTGGAGAAGGCCAACGGACGCCTGCACCAGGGGAGCGTGACAGAAACCTCACCGAAGGTCCTCGAGAAGGCCAACGGACGCCTGCACCAGGGGAGCGTGACAGAAACCTCACCGAAGGTCCTCGAGAAGGCCAACGGACGCCTGTTCCGGTCCAGCATGACAGAAACCTCACCGAAGGTCCTGGAGAAGGCCAACGGACGCCTGTTCCGGTCCAGCATGACAGAAACCTCACCGAAGGTCCTCGTCAAGGCCAACGGACGCCTGTTCCGGGTCAGCGTGACTTCAAAGAAGAACCACAAGACAGGCGCGTTGACAACCAACGCAGGCAACCGCAGGAAGCTCGCAGACAGCAGCAGCGGGACAGCGACGAGCGAGGGCAGGATGCGCGGGATCATAGAAGTCGCCCTCCTCCTTCGGGTCAACCTCAACTCGTTCTCTCAAACGTGCACAGCGAGTCTGACGTCTCGTGTCGTCTAGCCGCCGAAAGCAGCCACGCAGCATCGGACGCCTTCAGATTACACTACGACACGGAGGCCGAGTCGGATGAAGAATGGAAACCGATGAGGGCGCCGAGGGCACCGAGCAGATGTACTCCATTCCTAGATACCGCTAGTAAGTTGTAGAAGAGTTCATTTTGATCGTGTTGAGATTATGTATTTTGTACAAATGTACAAAATGTATTTTTTACGTATTGTATTTGTGATGTAGCCTAATGTATTTATGACAGTAGATGCATGGTAACTACCTGTGTGTGTGTGTGTGTGTGTGTGTGTGTGTGTGTGTGTGTGTGTGTGTGTGTGTGTGTGTGTGTGTGTGTGTGTGTGTGTGTGTGTCTGTGTGTCTGTGTGTCTGTTTGTGTGTGTGTGTGTGTGTGTGTGTGTGTGTGTGTGTGTGTGTGTGTGTGTGTGTGTGTGTGTGTGTGTGTGTGTGTGTGTGTGTGTGTGTGTGTGTGTGTGTGTGTGTACTCATTTCATATGGTCAAGCCATGGGAAGGGGTGAACGCACTCTTTCGGATTCCTCCGACACAGACATGGAAGAATGGACACCGATGAGGGAGTCGCGTCCAATGAGCAGATGTTCTTCTGAAGCCAGTGGTGAGAAGACCTACATTTCGATCATGTTTTATTTTATAATTTTTATCCCACGACTTTGCAATTTTTTCCAGCGGACTGAGTAGTCCCAAGCTGCTTCTTTTCACCTAACAGGGGGGAGTTTCCCCGGCCGGACGTAGCGAGTGGAAGGAACACGTTTTCCTGACCAGTTCTTTTCCCCTCAATCAGGCGCCCCAGCTGGCCAGGGGGAGGCAGTTTAGAGACCAGGATTACTGCATGTGTTTGTGAGGGTACCTACCCCAAGGGACACGGGGAGAACATGCAAACTCCACACAGAAAGGTTCCTTTCGCCAACTGTTCAGATTTATGGCTTGCTACAGTTTATTTGCTAATTGAACCCCTCTGAAAGGGGAAACAACTCCACATAGGGTCAGATGTATTTACTCGAATCTTCGGCCATTCGCAATCTAAATAACGTAACTCCTTGTCTTTTATATATTTTTATTATATGATTTCATAAACATACATTTAACACAATGAGCTTAGCTATTTAAGATCGGGTTAATGGTTATAGCCCTTGTTCAGGCCTTTAGATTAGTTATTAGCTTTAGATTAGACTTTTGATTAGGTAAAGAACCTGTATGAGACAAGAATACACAATACAATACATTTGTCAATAACAGGTTTACATCACAACACATAGATCATTATTCATTAGTTATTGCATGAATTCATATTTACCATTGGTCTATGTGAGGCTGTTTGGTTGCTGTGCAGTGTGATACACAGAGCTGGTCATCGTGCACGATGTACACGAGGCATGGACCCCTCTTTGCTTAGGATCTGAATCAAGAGGACCATGCTAGGTTATTTAAGACCTCTGTTCTGTTAGCCATTCCTCCAGGGTGTCTACCCCCTTTGGCCATCAGCTCTTCCTGTGATTGGCTGTTTGCAGCCCCAGGAAGCGTTTGGCTGTGGTACCAGGAAGTGAATCGAGCACACATGTGGTCGCCGTGTGCTCAACATGCTCTCAGGGACGGTGGAGATGTGCCCATCCCTGCTGTGAGTTGGCTTGTGTGAGAGAAAGTTCCTTATCAGATTCCCTGCTGTGAGCAGGGTTGGGACAGGACATTTTAACCCATTCTGACCTGAGATCAGATTCATACGAGGTTTCCGCCGGACAAACACTGGGTCTGATGAACCCATTCTGACCTGAGATCAGATTCTAAAAATGTCAGTCGTTTTTTTAGATTTTTCAAAAATAGCAGACCTACAAGCTCGTATCGCGCCACTCGGTGGCGCGATATGAGCTTGTAGATCTGCTATTTTTCAATAGCTAAAGCATAACATGATGCCAACACCAAAATGGGTGCCCGGTCAGAATGGGTTAACCTCCTCATAGTCTTTGTATGACTATACTCCACGATTATAATCAGTTCAACCCATGACATTACTGCTTTACAATAATTACATTCTACGGATTATTACAACTTGTTAGTAGTGTTAGTAACAGTTGGTGTACTGACAGTTGGTGTACTGACTTCCCTTTGAGAGAGACAGAGAAGTGTCCCATTTCACACCTCTATGTTAACTCAGCAAGTCAGGTCTCTGGGTCACAGGTCTAAAGTGACAGTTTGTATTGGCAGACTTTGCAGTGCACATCTTATTAATAGGAACCCAACGCTGAGTGTCATACTCAGCGCCACACCAACCCCACCTCGGGTATGGGCGCTGTTGACGCGGAGCAGAGAACACGCCCCCAGCGTCCCCAGCGGGAATCAAACCCAGGACCTTATAGCTGTGAGGCAACAGCACTACAGTCTGTGCCACCGTGCCCCGTTTTCTGATCATGTTTGAGATTAAATTAATGTACCGGTATTTATACTGTACTAGAGCGGTGCCCGTGGGGCCTCTACAGCGATGCCCGTTGGGCACTGGCCTTCTTGGAACGATGCAAGCTGGAAATGCATGCCTGTAGCGAAACCAGCTGGCCAATAAGGTTGGAGACTGACTGATGATTTTAAGTTGCTTTATTAATGAATCAACGTAGAAGTAAAACAAAGAAAAACACAATATATGCATCATTAATCAGACAATCAATAAACACATCCAACCTTTCTGTGATTTCAGACACAGAGGAGCCACGGCCAACGTCTAGATTACCGTCTGTTGGCAGTGAAAATACAGGTAAGAACAACATCCAGGAGATCTCTTTGTTCAATGCTTGTATCATTAAAATAATGTACTTTATGGTAATAATGTATTTCTATAATTTTCAGGTCCAACAGAGCAACGAAGCGAAGCAGACAACGTTGATATAGGTGAACATAGCACAGGTGCAGAGCGAGAGTGTGGTGACGAGCCTGGCGGAAGTGGTCCAAATGCAGATCCTGAGTGGTCTAAAACCAACTGGCAGCCAGAGGACATTCCTTTCACTGCAAAGCCTGGACTTATCAACGATGCTGCTGCTCTTGATTCAGACGCACCAGTTGACTTTCTTGAGCTATTCCTGACCAATGAGCTGCTCCAGCACATAGTTGATCAGACTAACGACTATGCAAAGAGGATCACTAAAACGGTAACATTCGGCAGAGTACCACATTCCAGATGTCACCAATGGAAACCTGTCACGGTTCATGAACTAAAACTCTTCCTAGGGCTCCTTTTTCTCACTGGCATCATTCATAAGCCTGAGATAGGTATGTACTGGTCTACAGATGAATCATTAGCTAGCCCCTACTTCAACAAGACCATGACTCGCAACAGGTTTCAACTTATATGGAAATTTCTCCAGTTCAGTGATAGCACATTAGACAATGGTACTGACCGGCTGTACAAGATTCGCCCAGTTTTAGATTACTTACTCTGCAGATTCCGTGAAATGTTTCAACCAAACACTAACATTTGCATTGATGAAGGTACGCTTCTGTGGCGTGGGCGTTTAAGTTTCAAAGTGTACAATCCCCAGAAACCTATCAGATATGGCATAAAATCCTATATTTTGTGTGATTCTGAGACAGGGTATTGTTTCAACATGAAGCCCTACTGTGGAGATGGTACTCCCCTGGGTGAAACAATTATCTTCCTTCTTGATCGCCTAGTAGGTTATGGCTATAGATTGTTCATGGATAACTTTTACAATTCTGTAGCACTGAGTACAAAACTACTTGATCTGAAAACCCATGTCTGTGGTACACTAAGAAAAAATCGAGGTGAACCAGGAGCCCTTAAACAAGTTAAAAAATCTGACCTGAAAAATGGGCAAACAATAATGCGTCACAATGACAGGGTGATGGTCTTGGCCTGGCAGGACCATGGCATAGTGAAAATGGTTTCAACGTTCCACCGGGACGAAATGCAAGAAGTTCTGGTATGGCAGAGAGGCCAGCCGGAAAAAGTGCCAAGACAGAAGCCTGTTTGCATTGTAGAATACAACAAGTCAATGAACGGCGTCGATAGACTGGACCAAAACATTGTGTACTACCCGTTTATCAGGAAGTCCGCCAAATGGTCAAAGAAATTTGTAGCCTACATGTTTGAAATCTGTTTGTACAATGCGTTTGTCCTTTACAAAGTTAAAAACCCACAGGGAAAGTGTAAATGCCAACTCTCATTCCTGCTAAGTGTCATACATCAATGGGCGGGCCTGTCGGGTCCGCTATATGACCTTCCACCTGCACCCAGAAAGCTTGCACCACGCACGGACCCTCAGTGCAGGCTGGACGGCGACTTTAAAGCCCACGAACTCATTTCGTTTTCGCCCACCCCCACAAAGAAGTTTCCAGGGAGGCAGTGCAGGGTTTGTTCCAGGAAGTCCAAGCGAAGCGATACGAGGTACTTTTGCAAAACCTGTCTTATCCCCTTGCACAGGGGGAAGTGTTTCGCACTGTACCACTCAAGGAAAGACTATGCTAATGCTGAATGAAAGGGTCAGTGCTAGGAAAAAGTACTCAATTGTTTTACTTAAGTAATAGTATCAATACTGCAATGTAGAATTACTTAAAAGCTAAAAGTACGTAATTCAAAATGTACTTGAGTAAAAGTAAATGAAAATCCACCTTAAAATGGTGTGATCGTTTGTTGAAAAATTGTTTTTGAAAAAATAATCCAAATTGCCGATCAACAAAGATCAAAAGATGAATGCTCCTGTATTGCGCCACTATTGCAATAAGAATGCATTAGGCCTCAATTTCCCAGAAGCCTTAGAAAGCCAGTCTGACATATAATAGATATTTTTCCGGTGACGTCATCCGAACACGTCACCTATCCCACTCTGTCCGATGGAAACCCTTTAAGTCTTAAAACTTATTATAAACGGTGAATAAAACAAATAAAAAAATAAAAAGTGGGGATGGAATGTGTTAAAGTACAAAAAGAAAAAGTAGGCCTGGGTCGCCCGAGCGGTCCAGACACCCAGCCTGACAGAGTGTCGCGGGTTCGAGTCCTGATCCCAACGACCTTTGCTTTCCCCCCCATCTCTCTCCCCCTTTACTGTCAACCTACTGTAATCTATCACGCAAAAAGCCCCGAAAAATATCTTAAAAAGTTTTAAGTTTGTATTAAAAAAATATCAGATCTACCATTTCACAACGTTTAGTTTTTAGTGTTTTACACGCAAGACCGCCCATGCAACAGTATAAGTATGTCATGGATTTACTTTGAAACTATTGCACCCTATGTGAAAAAAATACAAACTTGGATAAAAAACGGAGAGCAGCATGTTATGCCTGTGCATTGTGAGCTTGTAGATCGGCTATTTTCAAAGGGTCTAAATGTAGGCCTATATAGGCCTGAAGTGTTTGATGTATGTTTTATAAAAACAATAAAAATCTATAAAGTAACTAGTAACTAAAGTTTTCAAATAATTTTAGTGGAGAAAAAGTACAATAATTGTCTCTGAGATGTAGTGGAGCAGTATGGTTGCCATGCTCGCATATATTTGTGCTGCCCCCCCCCCCCCTCCCAACGAGAGCGCTGCGTTATCTCATGCAGATTGGCTACTTTTGCTGCGGAGAAATGTGTTATTATGAGGGTCGGCTTTAACCTGTCTCCGCCAGATGGTGGCAGTAGTGAGTCCCTCCTACCTCCATCTGGTCTTTCTCGGGCAGAGACGATGTACCCCGAGCCAGTGGATTTCAATTTATTTCATGGTAATAAAGTAGTATTTCTATAATTCTTAGGTCCAACAGAGCAACGAAGCGAAGCAGACAACGTTGATATAGGTGAACATAGCACAGCTGCAGAGCGCGAGTGTGGTGACGAGCCTGGCGGAAGTGGTCCAAATGCAGATCCTGGTTGGTCTAAAACCAACTGGCAGCCAGAGGACATTCCTTTCACTGCAAAGCCTGGACTTATCAACGATGCTGCTGCTCTTGATTCAGACGCACCAGTTGACTTTCTTGAGCTATTCTTGACCGATGAGCTGCTCCAGTTTATGGTTGATCAGACTAACGACTATGCAAAGAAGTTCACTAAAACGGTAACAATCGGCAGAGTACCACATTCCAGATGTCACCAATGGAAACCTGTCACGGTTCATGAACTAAAACTCTTCCTAGGGCTCCTTTTTCTCACTGGTATCATTCATAAGCCTACAGTAGAAATGTACTGGTCTACAGATGAATCATTAGCTAGCCCCTACTTCAACAAGACCATGACTCGCAACAGGTTTGAAATTATATGGCGATTTCTCCAGTTCAGTGATTTCACATTAGACAATGGTACTGACAGTCTGTACAAGATCCGCCCAGTTTTAGATTACTTACTCTGCAGATTCCGTGAAATGTTTCAACCAAACACTAACATTTGCATTGATGAAGGTACGCTTCTGTGGCGTGGGCGTTTAAGTTTCAAAGTGTACAATCCCCAGAAACCTATCAGATATGGCATAAAATCCTATATTTTGTGTGATTCTGAGACAGGGTATTGTTTCAACATGAAGCCCTACTGTGGAGATGGTACTCCCCTGGGTGAAACAATTATCTTCCTTCTTGATCGCCTAGTAGGTTATGGCTATAGATTGTTCATGGATAACTTTTACAATTCTGTAGCACTGAGTACAAAACTACTTGATCTGAAAACCCATGTCTGCGGTACACTAAGAAAAAATCGAGGTGAACCAGGAGCCCTTAAACAAGTTAAAAAATCTGACCTGAAAAATGGGCAAACAATCATGCGTCACAATGACAGGGTGATGGTCTTGGCCTGGCGGGACCATGGCATAGTGAAAATGGTTTCAACGTTCCACCAGGACGAGATGCAAGAAGTTCTGGTATGGCAGAGAGGCCAGCCGGAAAAAGTGCCAAGACAGAAGCCTGTTTGCATTGTAGAATACAACAAGTCAATGAACGGAGTCGATAGACTGGACCAAAACATTGTGTACTACCCGTTTATCAGGAAGTCAGCCAAATGGTCAAAGAAATTTGTAGCCTACATGTTTGAAATCTGTTTGTACAATGCGTTTGTCCTTTACAAAGTTAAAAACCCACAGGGAAAGTGTAAATGCCAACTCTCATTCCTGCTAAGTGTCATACATCAATGGGCGGGCCTGTCGGGTCCGCTATATGACCTTCCACCTGCACCCAGAAAGCTTGCACCACGCACAGACCCTCAGTGCAGGCTGGATGGCGACTTTAAAGCCCACGAACTCATTTCGTTTTCGCCCACCCCCACCTCCCACTGCCAGTTTCCACGGAGGCAGTGCAGGGTTTGTGCCAGGAAGTCCAAGCGAAGCGATACGAGGTACTTTTGCAAAACCTGTCTTATCCCCTTGCACAGGGGGAAGTGTTTCGCACTGTACCACTCAAGGAAAGACTATGCTAATGCTGAATAAAATGGTCAGTGCTAGGAAAAAGTACTCAATTGTTTTACTTAAGTAATAGTATCAATACTGCAATGTAGAATTACTTAAAAGCTAAAAGTACGTAATTCAAAATGTACTTGAGTAAAAGTAAATGAAAATCCACCTTAACCCTTGGCCTACAATTCACGGAAAAAACGGAATTAATCGAAAAATCTAAACCTCCCGTTAACGGAATAAACGGAATGACAATCAATATCAGTTATCGCGGGGTCAAAAGAGCAAAAATTAATATTTTTTCGCTATTATCACTAATGTTGGATGTAATTTACCAAAAAACGGCCGAAATCCGCGTGATCGTGCGCTATCGTGCACGCGCGCCGTCTCTATGTGCGTCGGTGTAAAAAATGTGATATTTTGCGATCTTTTGGGGTTGATTTGAGGTTAATTTGACTTAGTTATGAAAAATATAGCATTAGCTTAGCAATCCGGACCAGCCAAACTATTGACTAGGGTCAAACTACTACAGGATGTTGTTGATCGTTCAACCGGAAGTGACTTAGGAAGATCCGTCTATTTTAGCCAAAATCAGCATAATGATGCTTTCCCGCCATCTGGTGGCGAATCGAGAGAATACATTTGCTATGAATGAACAAAAAAAAACATCTCTTCAATCCACCAGATCTTTCTTGTATGTTAAAACGATGAATTAAAAATATGCCAATTTGTTACCCAAACAAAAAAATTGGTCCTGGGATTCCAAGGGTTAAAATGGTGTGATCGTTTGTTGAAAAATCGTTTTTGAAAAATAATCCAAATTGCCGATCAACAACAAAGATCAAAAGATGAATGCTCCTGTATTGCGCCACCATTGCAATAAGAATGCATTAGGCCTCAATTTCCCAGAAGCCTTAGCAAGCCAGTCTGACATATAATAGATATTTTTCCGGTGACGTCATCCGAACACGTCACCTATCCCACTCTGTCCGATGGAAACCCTTTAAGTCTTAAAACTTATTATAAACGGTGAATAAAACAAATAAAAAAAGTGGGGAGGGAATGTGTTAAAGTACAAAAAGAAAAAGTAGGCCTGGGTCACCTAGGCTGGTAATCCAGCCTGACAGAGTGTCGCGGGTTCGAGTCCTGATCCCAACGACCTTTGCTTTCCCCCCATCTCTCTCCCCCTTTACTGTCAACCTACTGTAATCTATCACGCAAAAAGCCCCGAAAAATATCTTAAATTTTTTAAAGTTTGTAATAAAAAAATAGCAGATCTACCATTTCACAACGTTTAGTTTTTAGTGTTTTACACGCAAGACCGCCCATGCAACAGTATAAGTATGTCATGGATTTACTTTGAAACTATTGAACCCTATGTGAAAAAAATACAAACTTGGATAAAAAACGGAGAGCAGCATGTCACGTCATGTTATGCCTGTGCATTGTGAGCTTGTAGATCGGCTATTTTCAAAGGGTCTAAATGTAGGCCTATATAGGCCTGAAGTGTTTGATGTATGTTTTATAAAAACAATAAAAATCTATAAAGTAACTAAAGTTTTCAAATAATTTTAGTGGAGAAAAAGTACAATAATTGTCTCTGAGATGTAGTGGAGCAGTATGGTTGCCATGCTCGCATATATTTGTGCTGCCCCCCCTCCCAACGAGAGCGCTGCGTTATCTCATACAGATTGGCTACTTTTGCTGCAGAGAAATGTGTTATTATGAGTGTCAGCTTTAACCTGTCTCCGCCAAATGGTGGCAGTAGTGAGTCCCTCCTACCTCCATCTGGTCTTTCTCGGGCAGAGACGATGTACCCCGAGCCAGTGGATTTCAAACCTATCAGTGGCCCGCTAGAGGCGGGATCAAGGCAATACTGATTTTGTATTGAAGCTGCAGCCACAGTGCACATGTAAACACAACCTAACATGACTACAACTTGAAATTATTATGGAGATATCAGATTTTTGCCCCGCTGGTTCGGTTCATCGTCTCTGCTTGAGTGAGACCAGATTGAGGTAGGAGGAGGGAACCTGTGAACTGAATACCACCGCAAGCTAGTGGATTCAGGTTAGTTCTTCAAATGTCATACTGTACATACATGTGTTTTGTACATGTCATGAATTCCAACCTCACGTTTTCATGGATGTTTTTTTTTTTTTAAAGCTGCATGATTTGTTTAGTTTAGCATTATAGATGTCCCGATACTGTTATCAGTATCGGCCCTTTTATGTCATATCGGGTATCTGTGAATATACCAGTCTAACCACTGATCCAGAGCTTCCATTGTTGCTCGCAGTGTGCATCACGATCGACATATTACCGTTTCTGGCGAAGGATAAACATTGTGAGCTAATGCTAACATTAGCCGTTTCTTCTCTCAGTCTGCGATGCCTCGAGACAGGATGTAAATGAGTTATCATCGGTAGAAGATAACTACCGGCAATGACCACTAGGCGGCAGTCAAAGAGTTTTAATTGCCATGAAATAAAATATGCAAATAAAAACCTTTTTTATCCCCACAATTTTGCAACCCCTTTTTTCACCCAGTGTTAATTATCAAATATAATCCTGGGCGCTACACTTCCTCGGCCAACCTTGGGGGGGGGGGGGGGGGGGCAGCGGACTGACCTCATGCTTCCTTCTATGCATGAGGAGTCGGCTGCTTCTTCACACCTGACGACGGGGGAGTTTCCCCGGACGGACGTAGAGCACGGAAGGAATATGTTATTCCGGCCAGTTCCTTTCCCCTCCATCAGATGCCCCAGCTGGCCAGAGGTAGTTTAGAGACCAGGATTAACTGCATGTTTTTTGTGAGGGTACCTACCCTAGGGGACATGGGGAGAACATGCAAACTCCACACAGAAAGGCCCTTTCACCAACCCTGCCTCGGGTATATGGCCACTTATGACGCGGAGGAGAAAACACGGCCCCAGTGCCCACAGCATCCCCAAATCTTCCGTTACTACCTTGTGCTGTCACATCTACTCTTTCTTTAGAAGCGTTAATATTCTAAATGAGATGCTTGGTTAAAGGGACACTTCACCCTTTTTGCAAAAATATATATGTTAATGACGCTCAGAAGATTTAGAACACTTTCCTGTGTGTGTGTGTGTGTGTGTGTGTGTGTGTGTGTGTGTGTGTGTGTGTATATATATATATATATATATATATATATATATATATATATATATATACATCACTGAATCACTCAGCCAATAGTCAGCCTCTGTCTCGTAATTTGTGCACAAATAGTGTAGGGTGTAGCCTATAGGCTATAGTATAGGCCTATTTCACAGAATTCACACATGCACTTGAAGTTCTAGTGCAGGAACCAAAGCCCCAAAAGTTGACTATACCCCTCCCCGGGGTATAACAAAACGGGACATAGTTTTTTCTTATCTTTAGGATGTTCCCTTCGTGAAATATAGATTGTTTTACTTTTACTGCAAAAGTCTTGAAGTTGATCCATGAAGTGGCTCACCACATAGGCAATAAAAAACGCCTATCTGAAAGAGAGAGTTCCAAGAAGATCCTCCCAAATTGTCTACATGTATCCCTACATAACGTAACAATCAGAATGCCAATATTTGGTTCTATTGTGAATCGGCAGCCTTTTATATAAGGGCTTAAATAGTCGGAAATAGCAGAAAGGTGGCTTTTCTGAGCAATATTATCTTGTAATGTTGATCCTACTATTTATCAACTATATGTGACATTTCTTTTCATATCTTTAAGATGTCCTCTGCATGACTTTTACTTTTACTGCAAAAGTCATACATTCATGAAGTGATCACCACTGCAAAAAACGCACCCTGAAAGTGGATCAATTCTTTGTCATTTTCTACCTGCTGGTTGTTTTTACATCATTCTTATAGAGATGCAGCCATGTGCAGAGGGGGACTTTTGGTGCTTTGACATCTGTCCATTTGCTTACCCCCCCCATGCCAAAGCGCCAGCGCTCACACAGCACAGTCTGCTGTCACGTGACCTAGAATCAAAATCAAAACTCAACTTTATCAGGCGATTGCAGAGCAGGGCTAACAACTGTATACAGCCACAGCGGACAGACCGGAGCAAATCCATCTACTCTAGTACTCTAACGTGCAGCCAAGCAGCCCAGGTTAAACCCTCTATTTCCTGCCTGCGCCGTGAAGGGCCCTTCACAATAAAGCGTCTCCCTTTAACTCCCAATGAACTACATTTTACACTGCTTATTATTGACAGGAAATGTAGTCTTAGTTGCGGTAACTTAACAGCGTGTTTGTGGGAGAGAGAGCCAGAGAGAGAGAGAGAGGGAGAGAGAGAGAGAGAGTATACAGTTTACTACCACGCATCGGAGCGGCCGGCCGGCTGGGCCTCTCCACCCCCCCGGGCCCTGAGGCGACTGCCTCGCCTATATCGCCGCCCCTGGTGGAGATGCTGTCAAACTGCAACTTCACTCTACAGACCAGCGTTGGCCAGCACAGCAGGCTCAGAAGTCTGCAGAATGGTGTCCCCTAAGGGTCTGTCCCCTTCTCTCCCCAATGATCTGTTTAACATGACATAAACTACCTGATATAACATTTTACATCTAGAAGATATGATTACGTGGACGACCAAGCCATCATGCTGTGATGACCAACATGGAAGCAAAGACAACAGGGTGGCCATAGCTGAATGGGCAGAGAGCTTGCCTCGGAAGCAGAAGGTCCCAGGTTCAGTTCTCGGCCCTGGCTAATTAGTGAGGGGTATACACTTAACCCATTCTGACCTGAGATCAGATTCATATGAGGTTTCCACTGGACACACACTGGTCTGATTGACCCATTCTGACCTGAGATCAGATTCTAGAAATGTCAGTCGCTCTTCGATTTTTCAAAAATAGCAGACCTACAAGCTCGTATCGCGCCACTCGGTGGCGCGATATGAGCTTGTAGATCTGCTATTTTTCAATAGATAAAGCATAACATGATGCCAACACCAAAATGGGTGCCCGGTCAGAATGGGTTAACACCTAATTGAAAACTGAAGTTCTCCCATGGGATCTAACGGGTTTAATTATTATTGAATGTGGTATCCTACAGCCAGAGGTTGCATCTGTAGCTCAGCATTGGCAAATTCATACGTTTGTTGACAACATGTGCCTGGAATTCGACCAAGCCCCACCTCAGCGTACATCTAGATAGGACACAGTCCTTCAAGCTACACTTAGAAGATATTAAGACTAAGGTGTCATCAAGGCCTCACTGCATGCCCTGCACGGCGAGTCGTTGCCAAGAAAAGCCCTGGGTCTTCTCTAATGCTTTCCAAATGCAGCGCCACATCCAAGTCTACATTTGAGTTTGAGTTTGAGGTTGCCATCAACAGCTCACTCCACATCATAGCTGGTTGTCTGTAGCCCACCCTGTGTCCAACTGCCAGTCCTCATGGGATGACACCAGCCATCGACGGGAGGCTGCTACCGTCACCCTGGCAAGGAAAGCCCAGAAACATGACTGGCACATCCTGCATGTTACCACAACGACAGCAGCACTTCCATGCAGACTCAAGTCCTGCCATCCCTACAATAAGGAAGCGCAAGAGTTGCTCTGTTCTATCCCTGAGGACCTGTCTATCAATGCATGGCTGACGAGATATTGGAAGCAGGAGTGGGAGACGGCCCCGACCCACACAAATCCATCAGTACATCTGGTACCCAGGGGATGCTATCACAAGGCAATGGACCCTCCTGAACCACCTACGCACTGGGTCGAATGCTTCAAATCATCACTGAAGTGGGGCTTTGCAAACACCTGCATAAGCCTGCCTCTTCGACGAATAGGACCAGAGATGAGGGTATGGCTATATGACGTTAAGCTGGACATCTGACAATACATCAGATCCTCTTGGTACCACTATTACATACATGCATAACATAATTATACCACACGGTTAAAGCTAAGTTCCTATTTTGGGGGTTTATAGTAATACAAAAACAAAATTACCGGGCCGGGCCGGCAACCTGGCCGTCGTCCTATGGGTCTGGAACTTCTGGAGACACCCGGGGACCCCCACACGGGGACCCCCACACGGGGACCCCCACCCGGGGACCCCCACACGGGAGTTGCACCGCTCACTACAGTATAGGCCAAGGTGGTCACTTTTTTAGCCAAGGTGGTGTGAATTCCTCACAAGTAAGGGTATGTGTTTGGCTCCATGTGGGTCACATATTTTTTTTACCATGTTGGTAGTTATGTGATGACGTCAAGCGATGACGCTGAAATTAAGCTATAAGGGGTAGGGTTATATAAGTTTTTTACTTCAACCTACTCCTTTCTGAACATACAAAAGTTTAAAAAAAAAGAAGACAAAAAAGTTAATAAAAAGAAGAGAAAAAAACAATTATACTTACGCGGCCAGTGTGGCTTGTTTATTATTATATATTTTTTTCTTGTTTATACTTTGGGAATATTATTATTATTATTATTTTCTTTTTTTCTATATTGTACTTCTGTTAATTCTTTGACTTGTTATGTTCAGAATAAAGTTTTTCATTCATTCATTCATTCATTTCATTCATGTGACACATTCCATGATGTTTTCTCTTCCATGTGGTCCAGGTGAAGCCATGGACGAACTGCATGAACAGATCCTACACATGTTTAAAGAGGAAAGTGATGAGGAGGATTTCCTGGGATTCCCTTCATCAGGTATGAACGAGGGTGGTATTATTAAAATTAAAAAAAAATGTTTTTTAAAGAAGGAAAAAAATCAAATTGAAGAAAACACAGCCCCTCAGGCATTAGGACAATATCAGTCACCAGAACCAAGGACGAGTGTCAATTAATCTATCATGATTAAAATGGTGTTTGAAGCTAATGGTCTGATGATGATAAGCATAATTATTCCTTCATACAGAAAATGCAGATCAAATCACATCACATGAACAGTCGGCCTACTTTACATAATGATGCATATGCAATGAACTTACTGTACAAGCCGAGTGCATACTGTATGACATAATACCCTTAAGTAATTTTTTTATTTTTTTCCACAAGCTGCTTCCAACACCACTGTTTAACATGGGCGTCAATGGGGGAAACTTATTTTGGCATTTTTCAATATGTTCCCCTACTTGGATTTCTTAGGACTTTTCATATTTTATTAGTGACATATTTATGAAACAAAAAAAGTTGAAAGAGTTTGTGTTGCAATTTGTTTGAGGTTAAACCTTAGATTGCCTATACTATAAATGTAGCTAGGCTAACGGTACCTATACTGGTGCTATCTACGCGTATGCTCGTAGACAACCGTATACTCCATATCTCTGCTATCTGGAGGAAACCTCATAACTCCAAAATGTAAATTTTTGAGGAAATTAAAAATACATATTTTACAGGAGGCTGCAGTGCTGCAGCCCCCTGTTCCAAACCTTCGTCATCATCAATACATTTTTTATATTATCGTGCATGCTAAAAAATCCAAATCCTATTTCTAGCGATCATCTTATATGATTTAGCCTATAAGCCACGGTACAATAAATTATTTTGAATATCATGCAAGCTCAATACTATATAGATGTAGTATAATAGATTAGCTTCGCGGTCTGCATTACACAAATGGCTAAAATCTGTCTGCATTTGGCACTATGGAGAACGCTACACCATGCCTCTAATTTATTGAAATTGTTATTGTTTTACAGACGATGAACAGCCAACAATCTCATCTGCAGATGCTGCCTCTGTTTCCATGGAAGCAGGTATAAATATAATGCACAGAACAAAATCATGTATATCATAATAGTTTATAGTCTCATCACATGTCACAGCTCCACCAGATGTATTCTACATGAATATAAAACAATGATTTTATGCTAATAATTGCGCATTTCTTTAATTTAGGTGATGACTACCTAGCTGATTCTCCACGGTGGTCTGCTGGTGGGTGGAAGCCGCAGCACATCCCATTTACTGGAAAGCCGGGTGTTCACTGTGACCTAGATGCAGACGATGATCCAGTGGAATTCTTTGAGCTGTTCCTCACAGATGAGCTGCTCCAGTACATCTGCGATGAAACCAACCGCTTTGCGGCGCAGTCCATCGCAAAGGTGTGTATTGTGTAAATGGTAAATGGTGGATTTATATAGCACCTTTATCCAAGGCGCTTTACAGAGATTGGGCATTACATTCACCCATTCACTAACACATTCACACACTGATGCCGGGGGAAACCATGCAAGGCACCAACCTGCACATCGGGAGCAATTAGGGGTTCAGTGTCTTGCTCAAGGACACTTCGACACTAACTCTGGGGGAGCCCGGATTCTAACTGGCAACCTTTCGGTTTCCATTCGGTCACTCTACTCTGTTTTCTGTTTTCCCAAATTGATGACTTTGTGGTAATTTCTGCAAATAAATCTAACTTATCTATCTATCTAGGTCCCTAAGCTGCGCCCATACTCCAGAGTGAAGAAATGGAAGGACGTCACTCTGATAGAGATGAAGAATTTCTTAGGGCTCAACTTCCTGACAGGCATTGTGAAGAAGCCAACCATGGTGTCCTACTGGTCTCGCCGTGACGCTGTGGAGACTCCCCATTTCAAGAACACCATGCAACTAGGCCGGTTTCTGCTGATCAAGCGGTTCCTCCACTTCAAGGACCAGGAGGCTCCAGACACACAGGACCGCATGTATAAGATCAGACCTGTTCTGGACTTCATGGTGGATAGGTTTCAGTGTCTGTACACCCCGCAGAAGAACATCTCCATTGATGAGGGCATTTTGCTGTGGAAAGGTCGACTGTCTTGGAAGACCTATAATCCCCTGAAGCCAGTGAAATGGGGTATCAAGTCCTACTGTCTGGCAGAGGCGGCGACGGGCTACCTCTGGAACATGAAGCCACACGTCGGAATAGGCTGTAGACTGGACACAACCGTTATGGAGCTTCTCGGACGGTTGACCAACAAAGGTTACCATTTATACATGGACAATTTTTACAACTCAGTGGACAGGTGTACTTTACTTCAGTCTTTGGGAACCCAGATATGTGGGACAATGAGGCAACACAGGGGAGAACCACCTGCGTTGACAAAGCGGCTTATCAGCCACATGAAGCCGGGCGAGACACTGATGCGCCACAACAATGACGGGGTGATGCTGTTGGCTTGGAGAGACAAGAGGATCGTAAAGATGTGCAACACCATCCACCCACACACGATGATCACAGTCACTGAGAGGGCTAAGAAAGGCCATGGTGTGATGGTGACCAAACGGAGGCCAGCATGTGTGCATGAGTATAACAAGTACATGAACGGTGTCGACAGACTAGATCAACAGATCTCCTATTACCCGTTTACGCGGAAGACAATCAGGTGGCCCGTAAAGTTTGTCCTCTACCTCTTCCAGTTGGCAATGCACAATGCGTTCGTGTTGCACACACTCAAACAGGGGAGGACAAAGTCGCTCCTGGACTTCATGATGTTGGTGGTGGAGAAGTGGACATCACTGCGACCAGTGAGACCAGAGGAAGAGGAGGAGGAGGAGGAGGCGGAGGGCGCAGTGGGGGGTAAGGTAAGGGCAAGGTTTGGCGAGTCTGATAGGAGATTTGAAGTGCATTTGGGTGGCCATGTGATGTTGAAGACCAAAAAGAAAGAGTGCAGGTTGCACCTCCTCAGTACCGGTCCCAATGGTAAACCGATCCGGCATTCGACCCAGTATTACTGCCCTGTTTGTGTGGTGCCCTTGTGTTTGTTCCCATGTTTTTTCGTGTACCACAAGGAAAGATATCTCAAGCACCACTTTGAGTAACTGTTCTTTTTGTTTTTTTTGTTTTTCCTTTTCTGTCTTATTTTGAAAACCTACACCCACAATGTCAACATCAATATAACTGTATACCCTGTATAGACCGATTCCGTAGCGGGTCTCATGGTCGCAGCCTACGTATTTCCTGTAGGCGGACTCGACGTAGCTGCGGGGTTTAAACCCTCACCAGGCGCACCTCTTCCACTACAGTGAACGGCAGAGTGACTGATGTTAGTTTGCCTCAAACTTTACTCCTTTACCTGCTTTTTTACTAACACTAACATTACAAAGATGCCCAGAACATCGAGATGAACCTGTGTAGTTTATGGCTGCTCCAACAGTAGTGGCAACATAAAAATAAAATAAAAACGGAATGTCTAATATCCACCGCGGTGGCGGAGACCAGAGCCATTGAGTAATGGTTGAGACAAAGCAGTGAAAGATACATAACGCCAGTCTTACCCAATACCAAATATTTCTGTTTTATTAACACAAGGCTGCTGTACTTTATACCTCATACTTTAAATGCTTAGTATGAGGTATAAAATACAGCAGCCTTGTGTTCATAAAACAGAAAGATTGGGTATTGGGTAAGACTGAAATTATGTATCTTGCAGGATTCTTCACTGCTTTGTCTCAACCATTACTCAATGGCTCTGGTCTCAGCCATCGCGGTGGATATTAGACATTCCGTTTTATTTTATTTGTTATGTTGCCACTACTGTTGGAGCAGCCATAAACTACACAGGTTCATCTCGATGTTCTGGGCATCTTTGTAATGTTAGTGTTAGTAAAAAAGCAGGTAAAGGAGTAACGTTTGAGGCAAACTAACATCAGTCACTCTGCCGTTCACTGTAGTGGAAGAGGTGCGCCTGGTGAGGGTTTTACCCCCGCAGCTACGGCGAGTCCGCCTACAGGAAATACGTAGGCTGCGACCATGAGACCCGCTACGGAATCGGTCTATAGTCTACACATACAATGGCAACGTCAAAATGGTGTGTGCAACAGTGCGGCTAACCTAGCTGCTGTGTCTCCGGTGGTTCGGGGGGGCAGTGGGTGGCCTACACACAACGTGTGTCAACGTCAAGTGCAGAACTGTACTGCAGAACTGTACTGCAATGTGAATGATTCTGTAATGGTAGATGGTAAGAACGCAATATTTTTTTAGAAGACAGTATACCTTCAAGTCCATCTTTTGATACATATACCAAAACAATGACCTTGTTTGACTGTTTTTCTTCATAACTGATTTTTGAGATACATGCATGAATAGACGAGGTACCGGTCGGACTATGTAAACATGGTATATATCAAAATATGCGGTAGAATGTCAAATTGTATCCAAAGAAACGTTTTGAGTTTTGGTGCAGATTTTAACCTCTGACCTTTAACCTCCAGAGATGTATAGTTACTACTTTGAATCTGCTCGCGTTCATTTACATGATTATTTCCATCACTTGTACCAACCTTAGGAATAAATACACAACAGAGAGTTATAATTATGTCAATTTGTTTTAATAAAAGTTTCCCCCGCCATCCTGCTATCTCATTGTTTGCACAGTCCGGTCAAGAGGTCGTGCTGCCCCTGCTTTGGGGACCAGAGAGAGAGAGAGAGTGTGTGTGTGCGTGCACAGGCGTGCACGCGTGTGGAAGACTGGGAGAAAGATGTGTCTGTGTACTTTATAAACTATATCTATAGTATATAGTATATAGTTAGTTCAATGATTTTACCTTGTGAGAGGCCTGGTAGTATTTAGTAGCACATTATATGATTACATTACATATCCTTTTCCCCTTATGATTACCTGTTCCTTCCCTATATATAAGGAAAATACTTTAATAATTGAGTGGTAAATATACCTTTTATAATACTAACTTGAGTGGTATTTATACCCTAAATAAATCAATAATTCCTCCAGTTTCTATCATGTTCCATTTCAGAGATATTGGCAGTTTTATATGGATTGGTCAGAAAAAATACAGCTTTTTCATGACTGACCATGCTAAAATAACCACAGTGGTACATGTGACTGACCATGCTAAAATAACCACAGTGGTACATGTGACTGACCATGCTAAAATAACCACAGTGGTACATGTGACTGACCATGCTAAAATAACCACAGTGGTACATGTGAGAAACGTTTTTAATTTTTTTAATTGAACTAGACAACGCACTCTCTAAAATGAGATATGGCATGGCTATGTACAACCAGCAGAAAAATAGTTATTTGGAAAATAAAACTTCAAACGTGAATAACATCCTAGGAATAGGCTGTTTTAACCCATTCTGACCTGAGATCAGATTCATACGAGGTTTCCGCCGGACACACACTGGTCTGATTAACCCATTCTGACCTGAGATCAGATTCTAAAAAATGTCAGTCGTTCTTCGATTTTTCTAAAAATAGCAGACCTACAAGCTCGTATCGCGCCACTCGGTGGCGCAATACGAGCTTGTAGATCTGCTATTTTTAAATAGCTAAAGCATAACATGATGCTGACACCAAAATGGGTGCCCGGTCAGAATGTTTTAAGAATGGCACACAGCTGTGAATTCTACAGCATTAAACCATGCTGCATTCATGGTATATGGACCTATAGAATACAATTTCAATAATGTGTCATTCTTGATGCTTTGAGGTGTAGAGCAGTGGTTCCCAAAGTGGGGTCTGGGGACCCTAGGGGATGCCTAGCCTGAGCTAACGTGTTAGGTTTCTGGTCTAGAGGGGCGGGTCGCGGCTCAGATTTGCGCACGCCCTGATTGGATCTCATCGATCTGTCCGTCACCCCCGGCCCCTCCTCTCCCCCCTAGTGTAGCGCTACGTCACATCATTTGGAGCGACGCCCACCCGGAAGGGTTGACTCCCACTTTTAGATCAGAGCGGCCAATGCGTTCCTCCAGGCTTTACATTTAGACCAGAGCGGCCAATGCGTTCCTCCAGGCTTTAAATTTTTGCACCAACAAAAATGAAAGCCTGGTACCGAGGCTAGGGGATGCCTAACTCAATTAGAGCTAGTTAGGAACCAAATGGACCCTTATGGATCTGTAACTCTGAGAGTGTACACATGGACCTGGACCCTATAACAGGTCCATTTTGGTTCCATTTGCACACTCTAAATTAACAGTGGTTTTACAATATAAATTGGGGTACCAGAGATAGAAATGCCATTAGATCTGTGGTCCGTAGCATAATGTGTGCGAAACTGGGGGTCCATGAAACTACCTGAGAATAATAGGTTCTATATGAATATGAAGTGGCAGTCAAAGTAAATAGATTGATAGTTGATGCTGTAGTTGGATGCTTTTGGCTATTTCTGCCTCTAATAACGCCTTATATTAAAGGCAGCTTCACTATAGAACCAAATATTGGCATTTTGGTTGCTTTAGTACATAGGGGTGGGCAACTTTGACGATGGCGAGGGCCAATATATTCTCACTCCAGAGGGGCCACAGTGCATTACTGTCGTAGCAAAAAATAGCTCATCTACAAGCTCAAAACACTTTTGACCTTCTCTATTTTTGCTATATTTGAATTGACCAATAGCTTTTAACAAGCTTAAAGCTATTGGATTTGATAGCACATCAGTGAGCTGGATGCAATCCTACCTGGAGGGGAGAGAACAGATGGTGGAGGTGAACGGAACACTGTCCCCTCCCCTCCCAGTGAGCTGTGGCGTCCCACAAGGAAGCATACTAGGGCCTTTATTGTTCCTAATATATGTTAACGACATGACTTCAGCTTGTGACTGCAACTTGTTCCTGTTCGCAGATGACTCAGCACTGCTGGTCTCGGACAGGAACAAACTGCACCGGGAGTATGATGGCCTCACTTAGAGTATATATATTTATAGAGAAGGCACCCAGAGGAAATCTTGAGGCGAAATGGACATAGTGGCCGAATGAAGGTATTGCAGCCTGGCCCCAAACACATGAACGCGCTGGTCCGTTGACTATCATTGTACACGTTCACGACGGACGACGCTCGTGCGCGTTCAACGGCAGCGCGTTCATGTGTTTGGGGCCACTCACCATTGCAATCCGTCCCAGAATGCACTCTGTTCCTACCCGGAAGGAGGAGTGAATCCGCCTCATGCGCTTTTGAGCAACTCAATGCAAGTGGATGGGAGGAGAACTCGGGTGTCTTCTCTAAAGATATATATACTCTATGTGGCCTCAACTCTTATCACCGTTTTAGGTGATAGCTTATCACCTAAAACGGTGATAACCTATCACCCAAAACTGGAGTATGTATGAGCCTTTAAGTGAAGGCGCGGCCCCCGGGCAGCCATTTGCCCACCCCTGCTTTAAGATGTACCTGACTAATAGATTATCTGTGCAAGCATGACGTAAACACAACCATGCAGCAGGTAGAACATGAGAAAGGATTGACTTGGAACTCACATATTCAAGGTAGATTTTTTGTTTGTTTATTATTACGTTTTTTTTTCAAATAAAGACAGACAAAGACAAAAAGATGAACAGAAAAAGAAGGCATGATTTCATTCCGAATGAGTCGTTGCATTACAATAAGTTACAGTGCTAGATTGTGTAAAGAGTGGAATTGAATAGTACTGATGGCTGTCATATAACAGAGAACTTGTTTGAATTGTCCATCATATCATATAGCGAATTGTCTCCATATGTAGTATACAAGTATACGTTCAGTAAACCAGGTCTATTCTGACCTGAGATCAGATTCTATAAACGTCTTCTACATCCTGACAGTTTTCTGATAAAGCTATGTTTCTATGTCAGTCGTTCTTCGATCTTTCAAAAATAGCAGACCTACAAGCTCGTATCGCGACACTCGGTGGCGCGATATGAGCTTGTAGATCTGCTATTTTTCAATAGCTAAAGCATAACATGATGCTAACACCAAAATGGGTGCCCGTTCAGAATGGGTTAAGTGTGGTACTTCATCTGATTTCCAGAGTCTTAGAATCATTTTTTTTTGCAATTACCATACCATACATCATTGTATTTTGTACAGAAACATTGTGATTTGACAGTATTTGAGGAGAACCAAAATGTGCAGTCTTCTGGGTCAGGTTCAAACACACCCACATCCATAAGAATCTGAAAACCTTTAAATATATCACACCAAAATGTATACAATTTTGGGCATGTCCAGAAGAGGTGGGTTCAGGGTATACTGTACCTTCTGCCATATCCACATCGATACAGTTACATAGTGGGGAGGTATAGTTGGAAATATCCTATGTAATTTTGTTATTGAGTAATGGAGTATTACTTTTAATTGTATTAATTGATGTCGACCGAATTCTACGAAGACCCTCCTCATTCCCAATCTGCATATACCTAGTTCTTCCTCCCAAGCATTTTTTCAAAGAATGTGTCTCAAAGTTGATTCGTTCAGAGAGAATATTTATCTCTTGCTATCAAATGCAGCATATAGTTCCGTACTTGTAGATATCTTAAAAAGTGATTTGTGGGTAGAGAGAATTTATCTTTTAACTGTATGAATGAGGCAAAGTGGTTGTCAATGTACAGGTCTTGCAAAGTGATTATACCTTTGAGCCTCCAACTGTTGAACGACACGTCTGAGAGGGATGGGGGAAATGCAGGTTGTGTAGCCTATATGGATGTATTTGGCAGTTTAGTGTACTTTTTTATTTGTTGCCAGATTTTGAGACAGTTCAAAATAACCAAATCGTCTGTGTTGGTGTGAGTGGGGGTTCTAGTGGCTGAAAAGAGGAGTGTTGGGAGAGAATCATTTTTTATATCTTCTTTTCAATGGCAATCCATGAGGGGGTGTCAGTGGAGGGGCATCTCAAAAACTAAGCCTAGGTAGACTAATAATGAAAACATATAGCCTACTTTCTTCTCATGAATTTCAAATATATATTTTGGTGCCTATATTTTGAAACAATCAAACTGTGTGTGTGTGTGTGTGTGTGTGTGTGTGTGTGTGTGTGTGTGTGTGTGTGTGTGTGTGTGTGTGTGTGTGTGTGTGCGCGCGTGCGCTCGCGCATAAAAATAATACATTCCCTAATTGTCTAGACTTCTTGTAAATTAAGTAATGCATATGTTTAACAATAATTGAACTCTTAAGTTGAGAGCGTACTATACAGGTCCATTTGGTTTCATTTTACGCTCTCAATAGTTAAAGAAAGATCTATGAGGGTCAATTTGCTTACCAGCTCCATCCATCATTTAGCTGGGGCTAAACCCCTCAAAGGACCACTGCTCACTGGTTGAGAAGAGAACCACAAATGAGGTATAGAGCACCGAAGTCCTGACGTAACTCGCTCATCCCTTCGATTCCCCTGGTTCGCGGAAGTGATTTCTCTATGGAGAATAACATGGGGTGATCTTAATATCGTCTACTATAAGCGTTGTGGTCCAAAAATAAACAAGCTGTCTCGGCGTTATTGTCAGGGAGGTGTCTCTGTATCGTTTGCAACAGTCAGTCACTCATATATGATACAGGCTGCTTCTAGCGAAAATCTAACTCTTTCAGTAGCAGTAACATTAGCGTTTTCTCTCAGTCAGTTGATTCTTCATATCCATATGAGTGAAGCGGCCGGGATGACATGTTTATTTTTCAAACACAGTTCTTATATGAAGCGATCTAAAAATCCTCCTATGGCGATTTCAATGCAACTAAAAAAATACATGAACCTGGGGACTGACGCCCTCTACTGAAAGTGACGTCAGACTTCGGTGCTCTATTGGCATATAGGCCTGCTCCCGGCCGATGGGAGGCAGCAATGTGCCGAAAGGCATCAAGTCCGCCGGATGTCACATGAAGAAGAAGGAGGAATGCAGGGTTGCCATGTCTGCTAATTATAAGGGCAAAAATGTGAATCCCTTAACTCCATTACAAGTGTATTGCTATATGGTGTCGTCCACAGTTAACAGTTTTTGTATTGAGTTGTGCTTGAAATGTACTGTAATTCTGCAAACTGTTAATACATACTTCAATCAATCAATCAATCAATCAAATGGTTCGCTTCTTTTGGTCTTGTTTTCATAGACCTGGTTGTATGTCTCTAAATGTTTGTATGTCTTTAAATGTTTTGATGAATTGAACAATGTGGACCCTGTTGTAAACAAGTGTAATGCTTAATTGGGTCGTCCACTCACAGTTGACAGTCTTTGTATTGAGTTTGTGCTTAAAATGTACTGTAAATTCTACAAACTGTTAATAAATATTTCAATCAATCAATCAAAAGCTTGCTTCTCGACTGTCTCTCACACAATCTGGCAACACCGGAATGGAGGCATTGTGGTTTAAAGTGAGATAAACAATAAGCTACGGGTTGGATCTTTAATATTTACATTGTAAACAACAACAAGCAAACACACGGAGAGCAACAACAATGGAGGCTCTGGGTGGAGGAAGACCGTATGAAGTGGACACAGCTAGTACGGCCGATTTCATCCAATGCGAGGTGAGCAGAAAAAAAACACAAGCAGCTGCAGACAGAGTGCAGACACACACATTCAGTCCTTCAAATAACACCCATGATGGAAATGTTGGTCACCAACGTGTGCAGTAATTGTATACTATAGGCCTACTACTGTACGTGTGTTGTTCTCCCTGCATGGAGCAGAGGAGCTTATTATTATTGCAGTATGAGGAGTGATGCCGTTTTTATTTTATTGTATTTGTTTTCGGGGAAAAAAACCCCAAAAACTGCACCTTTTTATAGTGCCTCCATCGTTGCTCGCCTTCATTTTTCCGCTCAAATAAATAATTAAATATACGTGTTGTAGCCTATGATATCGTGGCCTACATATTTCTTTTCTGGTTGCAATAACGGTGTTGCTATTTTCTATTGCATAGCCCTGGTTCGTTTAGTGTCTTGTTGTGCTTGTTCTATAGTTCTACAGGTGCTGCAGGACTTTGGTCTACAGGTTATTAATAATTGACTTGAGCCTGCACATGTTGTTGTTGCTGTCACTGCACTTGTATTGTTGTTAGGTGTCTGTACTGCAATTGGCATCATCATTTTAGCAGCGAGCAATCTTTTTTTTTTAATGAATTGAGTACAAAGCACCTCGTGGAAACAGTAGCCTATACATTGTCAGTGGTTCCCAAACTTTTTCATGTCAAGGACCCCCAAATTCACACTCATTAGGCTCCGCGGAAGGACCCCCATTTGAAGAGATATGCCAGGGACCCCCATTTGAAGAGATATGCCAGGGACCCCCATTTGAAGAGATATGCCAGGGACCCCCATTTGAAGAGATATGCCAGGGACCTCCATAAGAGAACATTTTTACGGCTCTATCAGTGATATATATATATTCTATTCATGTTTAATTTCAAGGACCCCCAGTTTGACATGCATTAGTCTACGGACCCCCATTTAATGGCATTTCTATCTCCGGGACCCCTGATTTATATTGTAAAATCAATGTTAATTAAACTCTGAGAGTGTGCAAATGGCACCAGGTTCCATTCACACTCCGATTTACAGACCCAAAAGGGTCCACGTGGTTCCTACAGTAACTATCCTTTAGCTGGGGACCCCCTGGAACTCCCTCAAGGACCCCTGGGGGTCCCCGGACCCAACTTTGGGGGCCTAAGTTGTCTGCTTGAACTTCTGTTAAACATTTGTAGCCTGGGGGTCCACAGTCCACACCATAGACAGACCCCGCCCACTCCACTGTCTGTCTGAGTGAGACTGAGAACTGCTTCTCTTTATTAGCCAGTGGTTCTCAAACACTGGATCGGGACCCATTTGTGGGTCGTGGACACATTATTATGGGTCCCCTTATTTTTGGTTTACTACATCTAGCTTATAATTATCATTTAAACACATTAAAACAAAAAAACATTCCCAAAAAAAGAAAGCTTTTTATTAAAATGCAATGATTTTTTTTCAGTCGTTTCATGAAGAAATTGGAGAAATGCCATAAATTAGATAAAATTTCTAAGAAGTAGTGAAAATAGCCGATCTACAAGCACACAAGTGAAGCGACACGTTGTGAGCTTGTACTGTAGATCAATTATTTTCACTTGTTTGAGTTCCGGGCGAACATCTAATTTCTGTTTTGGGCCATGCGTTAAAAAGTTTCTGTGTGGAGTTTGCATGTTCTCCCCGTGTCCCCTAGGGTAGGTACCCTCACAAAAAACATGCAGTAATCCTGGTCTCTAAACTGCCTCCCCCTGGCCAGCCGGGGCGCCTGATGGAGGGGAAAAAAACTGGTTGGAATAACGTGTTCCTTCCACAAGCTACGTCCAACCAGGGAAACTCCCCCCCTGTCAGGTGTAAAGGAGCAACTTGGACACTCAGGCATGAAGGAAGCATGAGTTCAAGTCCGTTGCTCTCCCCAGGTTGGCGGAGGGTGTGTAGAGTCCAGGATCACATTAGATCATTGACACAGGGGTGAAAAATGGGTTACAAAATCGTGGAATAAAAATTATTAAAAAGAAAGTTTGGGAACCACTGCTCTAAGAAGTCTAGTCCAGTGAAGGACCCCCACATTGACACTAAATAATTAGCCCCACGGACCCCCATTTGAAAAGATATGCCAGGGACCCCCATAAGAGAAGGTTTTTTTGCAGCTCTAGCAGTGATTCTCAACCTGTTTAATTCCATGCATTAAGAACCCCCATTTAATGGCATTTATATCTCTTTAAAATCAATGTTTATTTAAAGGACAACTTTAGTTTTTTTTCAACCAAGGTTCATGTTTTAGGTTGTTATTAGAGAAAGTAAAAGATGAGTGTAATGTCTTTTTAATTTGCTGCTTTCTTTCGTTTTAGTGATTTTAGCTCTTTTTGACTGGGGGGCGGGGGCATTCGAACATGCAGGGGCTATACGTCTTTCTTTTCAAAATATTATGGTGATTTATTTTTGTATTATTTACTATAGTCCTACTAGACCCCAATAAATTACATCTGGCCACAAAAGATCACAAGATCTACTGAATGTGAAGGTAGCCTACTTACTATAGTAAATAATTAAAAAAAGAAATCGCTATGAAATTTTTTAACAAAAAAGGAAAAAGAAAAACGTATTTAGCCCAATGTCGAATGCCCCCGCCCCCCTGTCAAAAATAGCTAAAATCGCTAAAACGAAAGAAAGCAGCAAATTAAAAACAAATGAACACTCAACTTTTACTTTCTCTAATATCAACCTAAAACATGAACCTTGGTTGAAAAAAACTAAAGTTGTCCTTTAACTCTGAGAGTGTACAAATCCTGGGGGGAAAAAAAGGAAAAACTAAAGTTAATTATAGCATCAAAATCAGTTTACGCTAACCACTTTAACCTAGGCCTTATTTTTCAAAGATCGTTATGTTGCTATGGCGAGGAATGTCTGGAGCTCTCTGGTGGAGCTGTTGCCCCCACTACCCGACTATAATATAAGCAGTTGAAGATGGATGGATGGAAAATATTAGATCTACAAGCTCACAAAGCATCGCACCTCTAATGGTCCCATTTAGACTGCGGTCACATCCAGTCAGATCTGATTCAAATCTGATTTATTTCTCGAATCTGATCTTTTGGCCCGACCGTTCACACTACAGTCCCGATTGGATCTGTCACAAATCTGTTGTGTTCAGACTGGCAGACAAATCCAGCCTGAATCAGATCTGTGCCACATCCAGATTGGAATCTGATTTGTTTAAATGAGTCTAAACGCAAACAAGTCACACACAATCCGATTTAGATCAGGTCGTTGCATTCAGACTGAGACTGAATCGGATATGAAACCACCTCTGAATGTGGCTCAAGTCACACAAAACATCTGATTCCATGTGACCTGTCTGCGTTTAGACTTAATCAGATTCCAATCTGGATGTGGCACAGATTTGATTCAGGCTAGATGTGGCTGCCAGTGTAACTGGAGCCATGGGATGCATAACAAGTGGAGAGAAACCATGCTGATTATTTATTTTGTTTTCATCTTTTCCCTCTCCAGGTCTGCAATGAAACCATAAGGGGTTATTCATCCTACCAAATGCACCTGACCACTCCTGGACACTTGCAGGTACAGAACCTTTTTTCCCCTGTATTAATACGCTTACTGCCATTGCTTTTATAGCGCTTTCGATCGATCAAGCCATAAAGATACTTGCGTTAGCATCGGGTAGCTACCTGTTGTTGTCATGACAATGGATCTTAGATCGTCCTCGCCATAATAATCCATTCTATCTGTTTCTTTCAATCACCTGTATCTCCTATTCCCAGAATAGGAGATGGGATTTTTGGTCAAAATAACGTTTCTTTGATGGCAGAGAGCCGACGCTGTGTTGCTAGCACCAGCTAGCAACCCGACACTAACGCGAGTACTAGCATTATGACTATTGATCAATCAAAAGCACTATGAAAGCCCAATTGCCGTAGAGCTATGCCGTTAAGCGTAACATCGATTCTTTGCATTTAATTGACGTAGATTAATGGCAATGGCGGTCTTTTTTATGTTAACTGTTATCTGTAACGATGGGATGTGTGTTCCCATCATGATATAACCATGTCTCTGTTAGTAGCAGTGGTGAAACTGTCCATTTTGACCATGTTGACAGATGACCAAATAATGCTGTTCAGTGCTGCTGACTGACTTTACTTCATGCTCTCCTTGTTTTTTTATTCCTGGCAGAAACTAAAGGATCAATTGGTTTTCCAAGGTAAGGATTGTTATTCAGATACAATAACGATCTGTTATAAAGCATGTATAAACAATTATAAGCAGTTTGTACATGAGTAATAATCATGAACAGACTTGTTGACATCCGTGTTATTATTAATGTGTTATTATTAATACACCCTTTGTAACTAAAGTTATATAATATTTATAAGCTTTTTCTAGATAAAAATAACTGATAATGTAGAAGCTATTTATCTACAAATATGGTATATGGTAAATTGTTGCACAATAACAATAGGACAGTTAAGAATCTTTAAACATTGACATTTGTAAATGTTTGCTAAAACATTTATAACTAATGCTAAAAATCATTTATACACTATTATTAAGTAGTTAACTATTAATGAATAAGCCATTTGTAAACATTTGTAAATGATTATTAAAACATTTATAACTTATTTATAACATTAAAAACATTAAACATGGAGGCCACATTAACAGAAATAATGAATTGTCTTCACTTTACATTAGGGCTCTTGATAACATCTACCAATGATTAATATATATTTTAGGAATGTTTTACAAAGCATATGTTAAATGTGAACAAACATGGAGGCCATAATAGTTAACTACTATCTATAAATATCTTTTTAGCATTAGTTAAAAAATGTTTTAGCAAACATTTAGGAATGTCAATGTTTAAAGATATAAATAGCTTATGAATGAGTAGTTCTTTATCTATAAATTGCTAATAAATATTATAACTTCAGTTACAAATGTTTTATTAATGTAATGCTATTAATGTTTTATTAATAATTTACAAATGGCTTTTTCATGAATAGTTTACTACTTACTAATACCTTACTAATAACGTATACATGAGTTATAAATGTTTAGGTAAACATTTACGGATGTCAACAAGAAGTCTGTTCATGATTATTACTCATCAACAAACAGCTTATAAATGTTTATAATTTATTTAATGTCGTTATTGTAAAGTTTACAAATAATCTCAACAGACTCTTTGTTAACCCATTTTGGACTGAGTTCGATTAAAAACAGTTTTTTGAAAATGTGTGAATGTGTAACAAATTTTCTATTTTTATTTATTTTCCCCTGAACAATCTAGGCCAGGATTATCCTAGCGGCGTGTCGTCATCTCAGGATTCCGGCGTGTCCTCTCAGTCACAAGCCTTTACAGATTATCCAGGGCAGTACCCCCACCACCACTCGGGGCGTCCCGACCCAAACATGCCGCCCTATCACACAAATGACCGCTACATGTCGGCAGACGCAGAGAGAGGTGCTACTGCCTATCCCGGCGAGGGGCATCATCTGCACAGACGTGACGATTATCACAGGGAATATGGAATGGACTCTGAGGACATGTCTAGAAGAAACTTCCACCAGGAGTCCGGCGGTGGTACCAGCCGTGATTTTAGGGAGGAGATGACTCACGGACCAACCTACCACAATGAGGCTCCTCTTTACAGGAAGCCCTCGGCAGGAAGAGAAAACCGCCTCGGGGGGTTTACGGGAGCCGAGCACGGCGTTCCTTCTGCCGAAGCCGCGGGGTCTCGCAAAAGAGCCTATCCAGGTCACAACCAGCAAGGGGCAACATACGCAGAAGGTGACCCTCACAGACGTGCTTACCAGCCAGGAGGCTCTTCCATAGATTTCTCCCATGGAAGGGTTCCCTTTGACATCGACACTCACCTCGGGCAAAGACAGTATCCCGACGAGCCCTACTCGAACCCCAGATCAGAGCCCCACCAAAGACCCTACCCTGGAGGCGAGGGTGAAGACGGGGCTTATTACTCCGAGGACAATCCCTGTCGACCGCTCTACCCTGACCCTGGCGACGCTAGCGGAGCGGGTAGGCAGGATCCGAGTGGCCAAGACGTGGCCAACAGGCAGAGGCTTCCCGAGCCTACGGAAATGGGACCATGGCAAGAGGGGCCAGCAGCAGCAGGTGAGCCTAGCTTCAGCGGGAGAGCTCCCCCTATGGCCAACAGACTCCCCGACGGTGCCAGAGCAACGCCGGACGTCCCAGAGCCGTTTAAACGTCGTCTGCAATGGCCGTCTGAGGAGGATCAGATGAATGAAGGGAAAAGAAGGAAGAAGAGCTTTTCAGACGCCGCTGAAGAGGAGACGGAGAGAGCCAAGGGGATGTAAGTCTGGATTGACTTGGTGGTTGTTGTTGTTTATATTACTATGACAGCAGGGTCTTCTGTACACCAGGCTGACTTCTATCTTACACAGGAAAATGTTTATGTCGTCGCGATTGCCGGTTTGGCTGAAACCTCAGTCTCATAAATTAACGCCATACTTGATCACACTATCATTCAAAAAGCATCAAATGTAGCAGATCTCCAACGTGGTGCGTATTGACACATTTTGAGCTTGTAATTCTGCTACTTTTGCTGAATCCTGAAAAGTAACAGTTTCCACCCGACTCAGACAATATCGTTTTATGAAACGCATCCTCTTCAAAATCTGTTTGTACATTATTTGTCAACTGTTTATTATTATTAAGGGACCAAGAAGTCCCGAAGGGACTTTAATCACCTATTGTTTTTGTGGGGGGGGTTTTTTCAACTTCTCCTTCTCCTTCTCCTTCTAAAAACTATCTGTTCTGGCTGAACCGTGCAGTCGGTTTTCGCGAAACGTGGCAACATGGTAGAGGGCCATGCCAAACTATGCCAACTATGCAAAGCCCATGACCATTGGCTATAGGGAAAATGCAAACTTTGAACGTGCATAGCTTATGAACCGTTTGACCGTTCGTGTTCTGACCTTTGACCTCTGACCTTTTTTTTTACCATTTTGAATTCTATGAAAAACAGTTAAAATGTATCTCCTCCCAGGATCTTTGATCAAAATGCACAAAAACATCTGAACTTTGGACCTATACGGACATAAAATACAGTAGTAGTACATTTTTGAGTGAAAAATTAAGTTTTTATGAGCCAATGAAAATGGCTGGTTTGTGAAAATTATTCTTCTGCCTATAATACATACATGCAGCATCATATGCTTATGTCACTTTACAGTATCGTAGAGGGTCATGCCAAATAGCACTGAAAGCAGTCTTACTCCAATTGGCACTGAATTGAAAGTGCAAACTTTGAACGTGCATAGCTCATGAACCGTTTGACCGTTGGCAATGACACTTTGAACAGTCATAACTCATGCTTTGTTTGGCCAAAATTCCACATGTTCTTTGACTCATCTGTCACTTTTACAAGTGAGCTCCACCCTCAGATATTCCGCCATTCTGAGCAGTTTGAAAAATGCTTATACCTGATTTTCTGCCTGGATTTTTGAGCAATTTGCGTGAAACGTCCTACACACAATCTACAGTATGGACCATTATCTGAAATCCCGGCCGAAGAGAAGTCTGTACGTGAAAACATGAACATCAAACGCACTGTAGAAATGGATAATGACACGCCCAAAATAAGGACACACATACTTGTTACCAAAACACTGAATGATGTTACTGTTTAAAATGTAGTGACTTGGTTGTGTGTTCAAATCCGGGTACTGACAACTCAACTTCTTATTTGTGCATATTGTTCTTATTGCGTATTGTCTTCTTTCTTGATCCTGCCTTATCGCTGCTTGCAGCTATATTATTAATATTATTATTTTATTCCTTCTTAAAGACAAGAGGGGCCAGCAGGTGATCACCACCAGGGACCAGGTCTAGGACCAACGGCACAAGACATCCATGGACCTCAGAGATGCATGAACGAACCGGTAAGTAAGCCTTACTGAGCCATGGCTTACTTAGGGCAGGAACCATGAGGCCCATAGGGCAGGAACCATGAGGCCCATAGGGCAGGAACCATGAGGCCCATAGGGCAGGAAGGAACCATGAGGCCCATAGGGCAGGAACCATGAGGCCCATAGGGCAGGAACCATGAGGCCCATAGGGCAGGAACCATGAGGCCCATAGGGCAGGAACCATGAGGCCCATAGGGCAGGAACCATGAGGCCCATAGGGCAGGAACCATGGGGCCCATAGGGCAGGAACCATGAGGCCCATAGGGCAGGAACCATGAGGCCCATAGGGCAGGATCCATGAGGCCCATAGGGCAGGAAGCATGAGGCCCATAGGGCAGGAACCATGAGGCCCATAGGGCAGGAACCATGAGGCCCATAGGGCAGGAACCATGAGGCCCATAGGGCAGGAACCATGAGGCCCATAGGGCAGGAACCATGAGGCCCATAGGGCAGGAACCATGAGGCCCATAGGGCAGGAACCATGAGGCCCATAGGGCAGGAAGGAACCATGAGGCCCATAGGGCAGGAACCATGAGGCCCATAGGGCAGGAACCATGAGGCCCATAGGGCAGGAACCATGAGGCCCATAGGGCAGGAACCATGAGGCCCATAGGGCAGGAACCATGAGGCCCATAGGGCAGGAACCATGGGGCCCATAGGGCAGGAACCATGAGGCCCATAGGGCAGGAACCATGAGGCCCATAGGGCAGGATCCATGAGGCCCATAGGGCAGGAAGGAACCATGAGGCCCATAGGGCAGGAACCATGAGGCCCATAGGGCAGGAGCCATGAGGCCCATAGGGCAGGAGCCATGAGGCCCATAGGGCAGGAGCCATGAGGCCCATAGGGCAGGAACCATGAGGCCCATAGGGCAGGAACCATGAGGCCCATAGGGCAGGAACCATGAGGCCCATAGGGCAGGATCCTATCTCCTGTTTCTGTAGCGTGAGGCAGCTTGATGTACAAGTACGCCCCCTGGACACGATGTAGGCTACAAGTACATGACGCTAGTATGTCATAGGGACTTGCCTCCAATCCTACCTGCTGAGTGCCAAGCAGGGAGGCACTGAGTCCCAATCTTCAGAGTCTTTGATATCAAACCGGGATCAAACCCAGAATCGGCTCAAACAAGGGAAGAAATTAATTGTGCTGCTATCTATGCCACTAACATGTGGAACGCCCTATCAACAGTCATTAAGAAATGTGAATCCCTAGACTCCTTCGAAACCGCTCTTACAGAGCACTTACGGACGGCTGCAATTCAAAACGGTCCCCCCCCCCCCCCCCCCCCATTTATTTTCTTTACTTTATTTAACGGTATATATATGATGACTTCAATTTTCCATAGAAGTGTATATCTGTACCTCCTATAAATGTTCTGATTAATTAAAAATGGAGGACCCTGATGTAAACAGGTCTTTGTTTTTCTGGTTTTAAACTCATAGCAGTTTTTGTATTTACCTGTACTTTCGTTTGAACTGTACCCATTCTACAATCTGTGAATACAATTTCTAATCAATCAATCAATCAATCAAACAAACATCAACCTTCCAGCCTCTGGGCGGACACTATAACGACAAGGCCACTGAGCTGGTGTGCCCAACAGGTCTGTCGTGAAACAATTGAGAAATCATATCTGACCCGTAGGGGAAGGAGGGAGCTCCAGCACCCTGTCACTTCAAGAGCTTTTACTTAAGAGTCAAACGTGCAACGTTTTGGTCTTGCGACCTTCTTCAGGCGTAGTTCAAAACTTGCTGACATTGTCACTAAACAGCTTCTATCTGTTAAATGAGTATCGCATGCATTGTGATTGGTTGTCCACACATCTTGAAATGTATTTGGTGACAATGTCAGCCAGTTTTGAACAAAAATAAAAGCTCTTGAACCTGCAGTGCGGGACCTCCCTCCTTCTCCTACACGTCTGCTGCTTTGTCGCCAACGCATCTGCTTAAAACTGAACCAGGTGTGCGGAAGTCTTCTCTTCATAAGAAATTATATCTGGCCAGCATTTACTTAATGGTTTGACAGTTTTATAATAATCCGTATAATGCCGTCTTCATTGATGTGGCATATCACTGTAATGTCTTCCTGTTCTTTTTATTTTAGGGCCAGAACAACACGGAAAGTCACCCAAGAGAGAACCCTGACTCTGAGAAAACTCCAGAGTCTGGCAACGTCTCTGATCTACTGGTAAGCAGTGGCGGAAGTACATTTACTTATGTACTACTGTGCTTAAGTACATTTACTTATGTACTACTGTGCTTAAGTACATTTACTTATGTACTGTCTACTGTGCTTTAACACTTTGACTTCTATTCACGAGTTGCTCAAGTTAATTAATTGTAGAAAGTTGCCCAAGTTCTGTTTTTCATTGTTTAATCCATGTTTTCTATTCAGTTTTAAGTCATACGGGCAATCCACCGGACAGAATGGGATATGAGACGCGTTTTGACGACGTCATCCTTATAGGAAATTGGGTTATGGGAAATTGAGTCCCCATTGTTTACAATGGGAGAGGTGCCTAGCAGCTTGGTAGTAACAGTTTGGTATGAAGGATGTAAAATGAAGCCTCTATTGTCCACACAGTACAAGGCGTCCATACTTAAAGGGACACTTCACCCTTTTTGCAAAAAAATATATGTTAATGACGTTTAGAAGCTTTAGAACACTTTCCTGGAGATCTTTATGTGTGTAATATGTGGTTTTAGATATTTTAGATTGTAGCAGTGAGCCCGTTGTCTCTGATGTCATGGACACTGGGCTCACTTCCTTCCTGGACTACATGTTGTCTCAGTAAGACAGCTCTCCCCCTATCCACAAGGAAGAGCAGTGCACCAAAGAATTATGGGAATTGTAGTCCAGGAAGGTAGTGAGACCTAGTGTCCATGACATCAGAGACAACAGGCTCACTGCTACAATCTAAAATAACTAAAACCACATATTACACACATAAATACCCCCAGGAAAGTGATCTAAAGCTTCTAAACGTCATTAACATATATTTTTTTGCAAAAAGGGTGAAGTGTCCCTTTAAAGGAGGTGAAACACATGTGATGTGATGACCTTTCTGTAATGAACACACATAAAGGATCTGTAGCTGTCAAACCTTTATTTGAAAAAGAAGAAATTACGGACAGTGTTTTTTACAGAGTAAATATTTTCTGTTACAATGCATTCTAGGCTATGAAGAAAACATACTACAGACAATCTTAACACATAATCAAACTAAGTGATTGAAATACACCAGTCCCCATACACATAGTTCAAACACACAGAGTTGCAATTGTACCACTAGTGCATGAATATTCACGAATATGACATTTTAATTGCTGACAAATGTGGGCAAACACGGCTTCTCATATTAGTATATCGGCATTATCCAAGTTGTAAAGGGATTTCCCCCTGTATGGATCATCATGTGTGCTTTTAAATCCCCATGATGAGAACAGCCCTTGCCATCCCTTGTAAAGAGATTTTCCCTTGTATGTGTCCTCATGTGTACAATGCATTCTATGAAGACGTAATACTACAAGGAATCTAAACAAATGTTCAAGCTAAGTGATTAAAACAGACTATTATAACAAGTAAGACGCGCAAACGCGTGAAGCGAACGCAGCTTGTGTGTGTGTGGTTGTGTGTGCGTGTGTGTGTGTGTGTGTGTGTGTGCGCGTGTGCGTGTGCGTGTGTGTGTGTGTGTGTGTGTGTGTGTGTGTGTGTGTGTGCTACAGCTGCGCCCTGTGTGTGTGTGTGTGTGCTACAGCTGCGCCCTCTGGTGGCGGGCGGGTGGTGTAACAGTGGGACAGACACACAGACACACACACAGACACACAGACACACACACAGACATTCAGCCCTTGCTGTCATAGTAAGTGGCTCACTGCGTTCGCAATAATAGTTGAAACGACACAGAGACGAATTACAATTGCACTATAGTGCACAAATTCCCAGTCACATTTGGACAAACGCTGATTATCATATTGTTATATCAGTTATAACACTCATAGTTGAATAGATTTTCCCGACGCATGTGTCTTTATGTGTGTTTTTAGAATATCAATCCGACTAAAGCCTTTTTTACAAACTGTACACGTAAAGGGCTTTGCCCCTGTGTGAGTCAACATGTGTGATTTTAGATTATCCTTTCGACTAAAGCCTGTGCCACAAACTGTACATTTAAAGTGTTTTTACCCTCAATGAATCATTGTGTGCGTATTCAGAGTTCCCTTGTGATTAAACATTTTGCCACAATCTGCACAACTAAAATATTTTTTTATTGTGGCTTGCGGAGTGACTTTGTTTTGGTGGTTCAAGGTCATGGAGCAGCTTGTTGCTTAAAGACAAACTATTTCCTCCCATTTGTTGTGTATTGTGTGATTTCAGTGTGTTTATACCTGACTGGTCATCCATGGTCTCATCCCACTCATCACTGTCTTCAGTGATGTCAGATTCAGAACAGTGTGAAGAGAGGAGCTGATCATCACTAGTTGGTTGTGATGTTCCACAGTCCTCTAGATCAGCTTGTGTTTCCATGCTTTTAGATGAGGTGCTGGCTACAGGTTCTGTTTGCATGTTTTCATCATCTTCATGTTTCACTAATAGTAATGTCTCTGTTGATCCACCATCCTCCTCTGATCTTTGACGTAGCTCTGTTGTTGTGGTCGGCACTTTTTTCAACACTACAACGAGCGAATCGTTACGTCATGTTGTAGTCATTATTTTGTAATCATCAGGATGATATCGTTATGTCATGTTGTAGTCATTATTTTGTAATCATCAGGATGATATCGTTACGTCATGTTGTAGTATTGTTTTGTAGTCATCAGGATGATATTGTTACGTCATGTTGTAGTATTGTTTTGTAGTCATCAGGATGATATCGTTATGTCATGTTGTAGTATTGTTTTGTAATCATCAGGATGATATTGTTATGTCATGTTGTAGTATTGTTTTGTAGTCATCAGGATGATATCGTTACGTCATGTTGTAGTATTGTTTTGTAGTCATCAGGATGATATCGTTACGTCATGTTGTAGTCATTGTTTGGTAGTCATCAGGATGATATCGTTACATCATGTTGTAGTCATTGTTTTGTAATCATCAGGATGATATCGTTATGTCATGTTGTAGTCATTGTTTTGTAATCATCAGGATGATATTGTTATGTCATGTTGTAGTCATTGTTTTGTAATCATCAGGATGATATCGTTATGTCATGTTGTAGTCATTATTTTGTAATCATCAGGATGATATCGTTACGTCATGTTGTAGTATTGTTTTGTAGTCATCAGGATGATATCGTTACGTCATGTTGTAGTATTGTTTTGTAGTCATCAGGATGATATCGTTATGTCATGTTGTAGTATTGTTTTGTAGTCATCAGGATGATATCGTTACGTCATGTTGTAGTCATTGTTTGGTAGTCATCAGGATGATATCGTTACGTCATGTTGTAGTCATTGTTTTGTAATCATCAGGATGATATCGTTATGTCATGTTGTAGTCATTGTTTTGTAATCATCAGGATGATATTGTTATGTCATGTTGTAGTCATTGTTTTGTAATCATCAGGATGATATCGTTATGTCATGTTGTAGTCATTGTTTTGTAATCATCAGGATGATATCGTTACGTCATGTTGTAGTCATTGTTTTGTAATCATCAGGATGATATCGTTACGTCATGTTGTAGTCATTGTTTTGTAATCATCAGGATGATATCGTTACGTCATGTTGTAGTCATTGTTTTGTAGTCATCAGGATGATATTGTTACGTCATGTTGTAGTATTGTTTTGTAATCATCAGGATGATATCGTTACGTCATGTTGTAGTATTGTTTTGTAATCATCAGGATGATATCGTTACGTCATGTTGTAGTCATTGTTTTGTAGTCATCAGGATGATATTGTTACGTCATGTTGTTGTATTGTTTTGTAGTCATCAGGATGATATCGTTACGTGACGTCATGTTGTAGTCATTTTTTTTGTAGTCATCAGGATGATATCGTTACGTCATGTTGTTGTATTGTTTTGTAGCCATCAGGATGATATCGTTATGTCATGTTGTAGTCATTGTTTTGTAGTCATCAGGATGATATCGTTATGTCATGTTGTAGTCATTGTTTTGTAATCATCAGGATGATATCGTTATGTCATGTTGTAGTCATTGTTTTGTAGTCATCAGGATGATATCGTTATGTCATGTTGTAGTCATTGTTTTGTAATCATCAGGATGATATCGTTATGTCATGTTGTAGTCATTGTTTGGTAGTCATCAGGATGATATCGTATGTCATGTTGTAGTCATTGTTTGGTAGTCATCAGGATGATATCGTATGTCATGTTGTAGTCATTGTTTTGTAGTCATCAGGATGATATCGTTATGTCATGTTGTAGTCATTGTTTGGTAGTCACCAGGATGACATCGTTATGTCATGTTGTAGTCATTGTTTGGTAGTCATCAGGATGATATCGTTATGTCATGTTGTAGTCATTGTTTGGTAATCATCAGGATGATATCGTTATGTCATGTAGTCATTGTTTGGTAGCCATCAGGATGATATTGTTATGTCATGTTGTAGTCATTGTTTGGTAGTCATCAGGATGATATCGTTATGTCATGTTGTAGTCATTGTTTGGTAGTCATCAGGCCGGAATCCTCAATCTCGAACTTCCATTCTCTCAAACTGATCTTTCCCAATAAAAGCTGCAGGCTACGAGAGAACGAGTCACACTTTTATTGGGAAAGAACAGTTTGAGGGAGTTGAAGTTCCAGATTGATGGGTTCCGGCCTGATGACTATAAAACAATGACTACATGACGCAACGATATCATCCGCTCCTGACCGGATCACACAGCAATTTTGTAACACAAACCAGGCTTCGTGAGATTAAGAGAGGCAGATTCAAATTTGTCGGCGAAAAACAGCCAGGCCCCTTTTCCACCGGTTGGTTCCCAGTGGGAACCGGTTCAGTTCTTTTTGGTTTTTAGTCCATGAGCCAGAGCTCCAAAATTGAAACGTTAATTATGAATTCAGTGGGCAAAACCATACCTATATTAGATTGTTATCACCATTAAACTTCCCCAATTGAGTACATACACGAAGACAATGATTTATTGTATTACAAATTTTACATTTTTCAATATGCAAATGAGGCATTATGTAGGAAAATATGTAAAATAATAAAAAATATGAAAAAGCTACTACTGTGGAAGGGTTATCATGTATTAATTTACTTGTATTGATCCTATAAACAATTTAATATAGGGTATAGTTTGCCCACCAACTTTGGAGCTCTGGCTCATGGACTAAAAACCAAAAAGAACTGAACCGGTTCCCACTGGGAACCAATCGGTGGAAAAGGGGTCCCAGTGGTTCCTATTGGTTCACCGATCTGTGAGAATAGTAATAAATTAAATGCCAACTTGGAAGTGGAACTTATAATATTTTCACTTTTTTTTCTACTAGAAAACCATTTCTAGCTTGGAGATTGAGGGTGTGGACGATGCAGACTTCCTGAAGAACACACTCTGCAACCTTCTTAAAGACTTCCAAGCCAAGAAAAGGCTGGAGAAGACGATGGAGAAGGTACAGCATGTCCATAACCGATTAAGACACATTGATTCTACAAACCTTTTCGTGTAAAGGAAATGTATTTGGCCCGCCGACCCCCTTATCAAAATATTTTGTTCCAGTGACCCCCAGAAGATACAGAGCTTTGAATGCAGGGTTTAACATGGTAAAACAGTGACCCCCAGAAGCATAGATTTGAGTTTAAAAAACTAAAGTCGTGTGAAGTGAGGGGCGCTCTCTGTATCATCATCATACATCCCATTCCGTGCTCAGCCAATCAAATCATGGCTATGGGGTGATCAGCCAATCACTGGATTTCCCATAGAAAATTTGTGTTGCACGTAGCTTGAACACACACCCCTCTAGGCCACACACAGATGCCTGTGTGCGGCCTAATTGGCTGCACTGTTTTTGGGAAACACTGTCACACAACAACATAGAAATAGACAACCTAGACTAGAGCACAGCCATACCTGTCCTCATTGCGCACGTAAGGCCTCCTGCATGAATGCTTATAGAAGCAAACCTGTTTCCTGAAAGCCTCATTAGTCTACACACACCTGTCGACATGTGGCAGTAGTAAAACCATCTGCAGAGAAATGTGTGATGTGATTGGTGATTTTCTTCATATAATTTAAATATGGAAATTAAACAAACATGTTTAGGCCAACTTCAGCATCAAATAAATTTAATTGTCATATATATATATATATATATATTAGTGGTGTCAAAAAATTTCGATTAACGATGAGGCTTGCACGTGTGTCTGGATCTGTGTGTCTGGATCGGTCAAAATAGCGTCTGCATCGCACGTTGGTTCGATCGTAAAGTTGTGAATCGATATAATTCAACTAATTGTGGGAAAAACACAGATGTACAAGCCCAAAGCGCTGTGCATTGCGACGGGTAGATAACTTGTAGATCTGCTACATCCAGCACAGGACGGGCGCATGCTTATGAGGCTCTTAACTCTGCATCAGCAGCCAGCCAGCGACAGTCACAACACACGAGCAGCATGATAAACCACTCGTGGTCAGGCGGGGGGTGCACACGCAGATACAACACAACTTTATTGCAAACATCTGTGCTTTCATCCACGCTAAATCAATTATTTCCCATCCACGGGCACAAGCAACTTCCACCCGATCTGGATGGCGGTGGTGTTGTCTGACGAGGGTAGCTACTAGCTAGCATGGGAGCTAACGTTAGTTTAACTCTGGTCCATATTGTTAGACGGAGTTAGAAGGAGTCCTCCTTAATAACACTATGGTACTTTCCATCTGTTCCCCAACCCCTCACACTCGATGCTGCGTTTACACGAGCAGACGCAAAGACGAATGGGAATATCATTTGGAGCAGCTACACTTTGCATCGACATGTTGCTGGCTTCCTTTAACAATGAATGATAGACCGTATTGTTGCGTCTGCCCGTGTTTAATGGTCACGGTTTCACTGTCCACAGCAGGGAGACCTGTCAAAACTATGCACTTCCCAAAACTCAGAGACATTGCCACCACCCTAAGTTCAAACCCACCTCTAAAATATTGCTTTCCCCAGCTATCTCATTCCACTTTCGATTATTTTATTCCATAGTCTTAGTTTTTCTCTAATAAAGTTGTTTTTATTTATTTTCTCATGTTCCCCTTGAAAAGCATCTTTAAGTACTCAGTAGGGATGGGTCCGATTAATCGATTAATCGATTATCGTTGATAGGACCCGAAATCGATTATGAAAATTAATAATCGATAATCGTTTTTCTTTTCTTTTTTTTTTTTTTTTCTGTTTTTTTTTAAATGAAAATCTGTTGGAAAGGCAATATTGTCATCCAAACAGGACAGGGCTATATGCCTACCAAAGTGTGCCTGGGATGTGTCTGTGTAGCTGCATGACTGAGAGGAGTGAGTGGAGATTGATTCCAATCAAGATACAGGTTTGGAGGATTTAGCAGGTGTTGGGAATTTACCTAATCAGGCCTAGGCTGGGGTTGCTATGGTGATCAATTGGATCAACAGTGGTCCAGGGACCACCAGTGGTCCTCATTTAAAAGATGGAGTTAGTAACCACTTATTATTACTTGTTTTACTGCCTATGCTTATGTAGTCACTATTCATTCATATCCAAATCCATTTGAAAAATAAGCTCACTGCTCAGGTCAAATATAGGCCTATTGTTATGTGATTAAAATGTTATTAATTGAGATTAATTCATCACAAAGCCTCCAATTAATTAGATGTTTTTAATGAAGTCCCAAACCTATTCTTTATAGATCTAGCTTATCAAATAAAAAATCTAAAAAAGGTTAAATGTCAGATCGCACCGTATCGAATCGAATCACATCAAATTACACGAAATTCCACAAAATCGAAATCACATCGATTTTGACTGAATCGAATCAAATCGAATCATTCTGTATATAAAATGTATCGTCTCCAAATCGCCCATGCGTATCGATACGTATCGAATCGTCTTGTAAGGAAGAGATGCACACCCATGCAACTCAAAAAGAGGTGCAGATAGCCTATAGAGGGGAGGGGGGGGGGGGGGGGGGGGTAGCCTACCAGAGGAACTGCGGCCTCCTTGATTCATATCAGTGTTTGTTATTTTGCATTTTTTTTCTATTGCATCATTGATGCATTCTGTTATTGATGTTTGAAAAAAGTGCATGTATCGTCATCCATTCTCGTAGCTACAGAGCCCAGGCCGTGCAGGCACGTCGACTGATCTCCCCTGTATGAGCAACGACCAACGAGCAACTCCTCCAGGCCAGCCAGACTTAAACGTCACAGCAGGTCCTGGAGAAGGCCAACGGACGCCTGCACCAGGGGAGCGTGACAGAAACCTCACCGAAGGTCCTCGAGAAGGCCAACGGACGCCTGTTCCGGTCCAGCATGACAGAAACCTCACCGAAGGTCCTCGAGAAGGCCAACGGACGCCTGTTCCGGTCCAGCATGACAGAAACCTCACCGAAGGTCCTCGTCAAGGCCAACGGACGCCTGTTCCGGGTCAGCGTGACTTCAAAGAAGAACCACAAGACAGGCGCGTTGACAACCAACGCAGGCAACCGCAGGAAGCTCGCAGACAGCAGCAGCGGGACAGTGACGAACGAGGGCAGGATGCGCGCGATGATGGAAGCCACGGCGAGCGGCGTCGGGCCCCTCCTCCTCCTTCGGGTCAACCTCAACTCGTTCTCTCAAACGTGCACAGCGAGTCTGACGTCTCGTGTCGTCTAGCCGCCGAAAGCAGCCACGCAGCATCGGACGCCTTCACATTACACTCCGACACGGAGGCCGAGTCGGATGAAGAATGGAAACCGATGAGGGCGCCGAGGGCACCGAGCAGATGTACTCCATTCCTAGATACCGCTAGTAAGTTGTAGAAGAGTTCATTTTGATCGTGTTGAGATTATGTATTTTGTACAAATGTACAAAATGTATTTTTTACGTATTGTATTTGTGATGTAGCCTAATGTATTTATGACAGTAGATGCATGGTAACTACCTGTGTGTGTGTGTGTGTGTGTGTGTGTGTGTGTGTGTGTGTGTGTGTGTGTGTGTGTGTACTCATTTCATATGGTCAAGCCATGGGAAGGGGTGAACGCACTCTTTCGGATTCCTCCGACACAGACATGGAAGAATGGACACCGATGAGGGAGTCGCGTCCAATGAGCAGATGTTCTTCTGAAGCCAGTGGTGAGAAGACCTACATTTCGATCATGTTTTATTTTATAATTTTTATCCCACGACTTTGCAATTTTTTCCAGCGGACTGAGTAGTCCCAAGCTGCTTCTTTTCACCTGACAGGGGGGAGTTTCCCCGGCCGGACGTAGCGAGTGGAAGGAACACGTTTTCCTGACCAGTTCTTTTCCCCTCAATCAGGCGCCCCAGCTGGCCAGGGGGAGGCAGTTTAGAGACCAGGATTACTGCATGTGTTTGTGAGGGTACCTACCCCAAGGGACACGGGGAGAACATGCAAACTCCACACAGAAAGGTTCCTTTCGCCAACTGTTCAGATTTATGGCTTGCTACAGTTTATTTGCTAATTGAACCCCTCTGAAAGGGGAAACAACTCCACATAGGGTCAGATGTATTTACTCGAATCTTCGGCCATTCGCAATCTAAATAACGTAACTCCTTGTCTTTTATATATTTTTATTATATGATTTCATAAACATACATTTAACACAATGAGCTTAGCTATTTTAGATCGGGTTAATGGTTATAGCCCTTGTTCAGGCCCTTAGATTAGTTATTAGCTTTAGATTAGACTTTTGATTAGGTAAAGAACCTGTATGAGACAAGAATACACAATACAATACATTTGTCAATAACAGGTTTACATCACAACACATAGATCATTATTCATTAGTTATTGCATGAATTCATATTTACCATTGGTCTATGTGAGGCTGTTTGGTTGCTGTGCAGTGTGATACACAGAGCTGGTCATCGTGCACGATGTACACGAGGCATGGACCCCTCTTTGCTTAGGATCTGAATCAAGAGGACCATGCTAGGTTATTTAAGACCTCTGTTCTGTTAGCCATTCCTCCAGGGTGTCTACCCCCTTTGGCCATCAGCTCTTCCTGTGATTGGCTGTTTGCAGCCCCAGGAAGCGTTTGGCTGTGGTACCAGGAAGTGAATCGAGCACACATGTGGTCGCCGTGTGCTCAACATGCTCTCAGGGACGGTGGAGATGTGCCCATCCCTGCTGTGAGTTGGCTTGTGTGAGAGAAAGTTCCTTATCAGATTCCCTGCTGTGAGCAGGGTTGGGACAGGACATTTTAACCCATTCTGACCTGAGATCAGATTCATACGAGGTTTCCGCCGGACAAACACTGGGTCTGATGAACCCATTCTGACCTGAGATCAGATTCTAAAAATGTCAGTCGTTTTTTTAGATTTTTCAAAAATAGCAGACCTACAAGCTCGTATCGCGCCACTCGGTGGCGCGATATGAGCTTGTAGATCTGCTATTTTTCAATAGCTAAAGCATAACATGATGCCAACACCAAAATGGGTGCCCGGTCAGAATGGGTTAACCTCCTCATAGTCTTTGTATGACTATACTCCACGATTATAATCAGTTCAACCCATGACATTACTGCTTTACAATAATTACATTCTACGGAGTATTACAACTTGTTAGTAGTGTTAGTAACAGTTGGTGTACTGACAGTTGGTGTACTGACTTCCCTTTGAGAGAGACAGAGAAGTGTCCCATTTCACACCTCTATGTTAACTCAGCAAGTCAGGTCTCTGGGTCACAGGTCTAAAGTGACAGTTTGTATTGGCAGACTTTGCAGTGCACATCTTATTAATAGGAACCCAACGCTGAGTGTCATACTCAGCGCCACACCAACCCCACCTCGGGTATGGGCGCTGTTGACGCGGAGCAGAGAACACGCCCCCAGCGTCCCCAGCGGGAATCAAACCCAGGACCTTATAGCTGTGAGGCAACAGCACTACAGTCTGTGCCACCGTGCCCCGTTTTCTGATCATGTTTGAGATTAAATTAATGTACCGGTATTTATACTGTACTAGAGCGGTGCCCGTGGGGCCTCTACAGCGGTGCCCGTTGGGCACTGGCCTTCTTGGAACGATGCAAGCTGGAAATGCATGCCTGTAGCGAAACCAGCTGGCCAATAAGGTTGGAGACTGACTGATGATTTTAAGTTGCTTTATTAATGAATCAACGTAGAAGTAAAACAAAGAAAAACACAATATATGCATCATTAATCAGACAATCAATAAACACATCCAACCTTTCTGTGATTTCAGACACAGAGGAGCCACGGCCAACGTCTAGATTACCGTCTGTTGGCAGTGAAAATACAGGTAAGAACAACATCCAGGAGATCTCTTTGTTCAATGCTTGTATCATTAAAATAATGTACTTTATGGTAATAATGTATTTCTATAATTTTCAGGTCCAACAGAGCAACGAAGCGAAGCAGACAACGTTGATATAGGTGAACATAGCACAGCTGCAGAGCGAGAGTGTGGTGACGAGCCTGGCGGAAGTGGTCCAAATGCAGATCCTGAGTGGTCTAAAACCAACTGGCAGCCAGAGGACATTCCTTTCACTGCAAAGCCTGGACTTATCAACGATGCTGCTGCTCTTGATTCAGACGCACCAGTTGACTTTCTTGAGCTATTCCTAACCAATGAGCTGCTCCAGCACATAGTTGATCAGACTAACGACTATGCAAAGAGGATCACTAAAACGGTAACATTCGGCAGAGTACCACATTCCAGATGTCACCAATGGAAACCTGTCACGGTTCATGAACTAAAACTCTTCCTAGGGCTCCTTTTTCTCACTGGCATCATTCATAAGCCTGAGATAGGTATGTACTGGTCTACAGATGAATCATTAGCTAGCCCCTACTTCAACAAGACCATGACTCGCAACAGGTTTCAACTTATATGGAAATTTCTCCAGTTCAGTGATAGCACATTAGACAATGGTACTGACCGGCTGTTCAAGATCCGCCCGGTTCTAGATTACTTACTCTGTAGATTCCGTGAAATGTTTCAACCAAACACTAACATTTGCATTGATGAAGGTACGCTTCTGTGGCGTGGGCGTTTAAGTTTCAAAGTGTACAATCCCCAGAAACCTATCAGATTTGGCATAAAATCTTATATTTTGTGTGATTCTGAGACAGGGTATTGTTTCAACATGAAGCCCTACTGTGGAGATGGTACTCCCCTGGGTGAAACAATTCTCTTCCTTCTTGATCGCCTAGTAGGTTATGGCTATAGATTGTTCATGGATAACTTTTACAATTCTGTAGCACTGTGTACAAATCTACTTGATCTGAAAACCCATGTCTGCGGTACACTAAGAAGAAATCGAGGTGAACCAGGAGCCCTTAAACATGTTAAAAAATCTGACCTGAAAAATGGGCAAACAATCATGCGCCACAATGACAGGGTGATGGTCTTGGCCTGGCAGGACCATGGCATAGTGAAAATGGTTTCAACGTTCCACCAGGACGAGATGCAAGAAGTTCTGGTATGGCAGAGAGGCCAGCCGGGAAAAGTGCCAAAACAGAAGCCTGTTTGCGTTGTAGAATACAACAAATCGATGAACGGCGTCGATAGAATGGACCAACACATTGTGTACTACCCGTTTGTCAGGAAGACAGCCAAGTGGTCAAAGAAATTCATAGCCTACATGTTTGAAATCTGTTTGTACAATGCTTTTATCCTTTACAAAGTTAAAAACCCACAGGGCAAGAGTAAATGCCAACTCACATTTCTGTTAAGTGTCATACATCAATGGGCGGGCCTGTCAGGTCCGCTATATGACCTTCCACCTGCACCCAGACCGAGGGCACCACGCACGGACCCTCAGTGCAGGCTGGACGGCAACTTTGCAGCCCACGAACTCGTTTCGATCCCGCCCTCCCCCAAAAAGCAGACTCCGACTAAGCAGTGCAGGGTTTGTGCCAGGAAGTCCAAGCGAGGCGAGACGAGGTACATATGCAAAACCTGTTGTATCCCCTTACACACGGGGAAGTGTTTCACGCTGTACCACTCAAGGAAAAACTACGCAGATGCTGAATAAAATAACAAAAAGTAAAAGTATGCCTGGGCCGGCCGAGTGGTCCAGACACCTAGGCTGGTAATCCACCCTGACAGCGTGCCTTCCCCCCCATCTCTCTCCACTTTTACTGTCAAACTACTGTAATCTATCAATAAGGCAATAAGCCCCAAAAAATATATTAAAAAAGTAGTGCCGGGACTAATTGCGATTAATTAACTACAGAAAGATTAATCGCGATTAACTACAGATAAATTAATCGCACCTTTTTTTTCACCGCGGAACGTTTCTCACTGGGCGCTTTTCTATAGTAGTGAAAACTGGAAATAATAAAAAGTCACCCCATTTTGTGTTGCCTAGAACTGGAGGTCTGACAAAAAACAGTAACAATATGAAGTAAGTACAGCTTTGTGATGTCACTGAGATGATCTCAGTGACATCACAAAGCTGTACTTACTTCATATTGTGAGATGTACTTGTTACTGTTACAAATTTTTTTTCAGACCTCCAGTTCTAGGCAACACAGAATGGGGTGACTTTTTATTATTATTTCCACAACAGGTATATTAATGACAGTAAAATGTTGAAAATGAGTGGTATCCTGTAGTCACTATTCATTGATTCACTGGGATACCAAAAATTAAAAAAAAAAAGGTTTCTCGCTGTTCTCGGGTTGAATATTGATATGCGATTAAAATGCGATTAATCTAGATTAATTAATCGCAAAGCCTCTGATTAATTAGATTTTTTTTTTAATCGAGTCCCAGCTCTATAAAAAAGTGAAAGTACTCATCCTGCAGAAATGTCCCATTTCAAGTTTTTTTGAAAATAGCAGATCTACAAGATCAAATTTCAAGTTTAATGTTTCGCATTCGTTTTTTTACACGCAAGACCACCAGTGCAACAAAGCGTGGATTGTCATGGATTTACTTTGAACTGTTGCACCGTATTGTCATAAAAAACAAAAACAAAAGTACAAACTATAAATGGAGCCTAATTAATGTGACGTCACGTTATGCCTGTGCATTGTGAGCTTGTAGATTGGCTATTTTCAAAGGGTCTAAATGTAGACCTATATAGACCTGAAGTGTTTGATGTATGTTTCATAAAAACAATAAAAACCTATAAAGTGACTAGTAACTAAAGTTTTCAAATAATTGTAGTGGAAGAAAAATTACAATAATTGTCTCTGAGATGTAGTGGAGCAGTATGGTTGCCATGCTCGCATATATTTGTGCTGCCCCCCCCCCCCCCCCCCCCCCCCTCCCAACGAGAGCGCTGCGTTATCTCATGCAGATCGTCTACTTCCGCCGTCTGTGAGGACGCACACATGGGCGTGAGGAGCCGCGGAGTGTTAATGTGAGGGTCAGCTTTAACCTGTCTCCGCCAGATGGTGGCAGTAGTGAGTCCCTGCTCCTACCTCCATCTGGTCTCGCTCGGGCACAGACAATGTACCCCGAACCAGTGGATTTCAAACAAATCAGTGGCCGCCAGAGGCGGGGTCAAGGCGATACTGATGATGTATTGAAGCTGCAGCCACACAACCTAACAGGACTACAACTCTAAATGATTATGGAGATATCCGCTGTTTCGGTTCATCGTCTCTGGAGAGAGACCAGATTGAGGTAGGAGGAGGGAACCTGTGAACTCAATACTGTTGAAATCTGGCAGAGTCAGGTTAGGTCGGCTTGGCACTTTTTGGCACATTCCTCTGCCCCGCTGAAGTGGAGTAGAAGTAAAAGTATTGGAAATTGGAATTACTCAAGTAACGTACAAATGCCTCAGAATTGTACCTAAGTAAATGTACTTAGTTACTTTACACCATTGTAAAATGGTGTCATGTGAACCAGGCCTAAGCTTGCACTTCACATTACATGAAAGAAAAAAGGTTTTCTGTGGAATGTCATATTTTTCCATTAGTTCTTCAAATGTCATACATGTGTTATCTTTGTACATGTCATGAATGAATTATTATATTATATTTTACCGTGGATGTTTTTTGAAAGCTGCATGATTTGTTTAGTTTAGCATTAGAGATGTCCCGATGCTGTATCGGTATCGGCCCTTATTTGTCATATCGGGTATCGGAGAATATGCCAGTCTAACCACTGATCCGACACAGGGCTAAGGGGTTGACACTATGCCAGTCTAACCACCGATCCGACACAGGGCTAAGGGGTTGACACTATGCCAGTCTAACCACCGATCCCACACAGGGCTAAGGGGTTGACACTATGCCAGTCTAACCACCGATCCGACACAGGGCTAAGGGGTTGACACTATGCCAGTCTAACCAGCGATCCCACACAGGGGTAAGGGGTTGACACTATGCCAGTCTAACCACCGATCCGACACAGGGCTAAGGGGTTGACACTATGGCAGTCTAACCACTGATCCAACACAGGGCTAAGGGGTTGACACTATGCCAGTCTAACCACTGATCCAACACAGGGCTAAGGGGTTGACACTATGGCAGTCTAACCACTGATCCGACACAGGGCTAAGGGGTTGACACTATGGCAGTAAATAAAATGTCGGCATATGGAGTTTGTTTTCGAGTTGCCCAAACTTCAAGTGCACATTTGAGTGAGGAGTCTGCTATAAACACAACACCAGATATCCAGCTATAAACACAACACGAGATCACAACACTGGTGTCGGTATTCGGTATTGAATAACACGGAAACTGTGGTATAGGGATCGGGTCATCCCTATTTAGCATACAGTTTGCTCGCCTCGCATTCGATGAAATCGACCGTATTCTCGACTTCATTCAGTGTTTCTGTTTCCAGAGCCTCCATTGTTGCCCGCAGTGTGTGTGCTTACACTGAATAACAACAATAGCGTGCGTGTCAAATTATTGAATCCTACGACAAAGTAACGATAATCAATGCAAATTGAATTGATTATTCTGCGTTACGTTTAACGGCCCATGATGCGAGCATTCGGATAAATTACGAGCACTGTCCGTGGTTTTTACCAAACATCCGATGTTCAGATCTGAGTTGATCTGATCTGTTTCACCGCAGCGCGATCGACATATTACCATTTCTGGTGAAAGATAAACATTGTGAGCTAATGCTAACATTAGCCGTTTCTTCTCTCAGTCTGCGAGGCCACAAGACGGGATGTAATTGACTAGTAATCCAGTAACTTCCGTCGGCAGAAGATAACTACCACCAATGACCACTAGGCGACAGTCAAAGAGTTTTAACACCTTTTGTGCTAAGGACGTGTATACGTCTAATCTAATAAAACCGCGGGTGCCTTGCACGTGTTTAGGTCCTTTGTAATGATATAAAACGAGGTCGCCGCAATCCATGTCTTCTTCAGCTATCCTAAACATGTTTCGCCGCGCATGTGCACTGCCGTTCACTTCCTTGTTTAGTGTTTTCACGGCCCGACTAAACTGTTCTCTCTAAATCTACAGCGCTCTCCATGGTTTTGATCAGAACGGCAATGGTCTGTCCTCATTTCTGCCTTAACCAAGCATCTCGTTTAGAATATTAACGCTTCAAAAGAGAGTAGATGTGACAGCGCAAGGTATTAACGGAAGATTATATGCCTCCCGTTTTTTTTTTTGGGGGGGGGGGGGGGGTAATGGAAGGCGGGGCTTATCAGAGTGAAATCAGCTCAATCTGCTTTGGCACTATATAACATAACATGCAGTAATCCTGGTCTCTAAAGTACCTCATGAGGTTAGTCCAGAATGAATCTGTTCTTTGATGGAGGAGGAGGCATTCTTCTTGTGTGCACAGCACCAGTAGCCTACTGGAGCCGCAGCCTACTGCTGTAACTTAGCATGCTTACCATAGGCTACGTGCGCTCAGGTATAAACCGTTAAAGCTGTTGTTATGCAAAGTAGTACCCATTTTAATTCGGCACGGTACTTGTCACGGCGCTCGGTGCCGCGCTATGAGCTTGTAGATCTTGCTATTTTCCAGTGGCTAAAGTATAACATAATGCTCGAAACGCCAAAAGGGTTAAAAATTACATTTGTGAGGTTCCTTCTTCCTTTGGCTTTTGGATATCTCTGCTGTCGGGACAACTCCAAAATGTTCCTTTTTCAGGAAATGAATAAATAATATATACAAATATAATTATGTGACTTTACATATTGTCAAGTACTTGAACTGATTTATGCAAAACAGATCATCTAAATCCTCAAAAATGGAGATGGGACTAGGTTGGTGGAGGGTGTGTAGAGCCCAGGATCACATTAGATGATTGACACGGGGGTGAAAAATGGGTTACAAAATCGTGGGATAAAAAATATATATAAAAAAAAGAGAGAGCGATAGAGAGAGACAGAGAGAGAGAGAGAGACAGAGAGAGAGAGAGAGCGATAGAGAGAGAGACAGAGAGCGATAGAGAGAGCGATAGAGAGAGAGCGATAGAGAGAGCGATAGAGAGCGATAGAGAGAGCGATAGAGAGAGCGATAGAGAGAGCGATAGAGAGAGCGATAGAGAGAGAGCGAGAGAGAGAGCGATAGAGAGAGACAGAGAGAGAGAGAGATAGAGAGAGAGCGATAGAGAGAGCTATAGAGAGAGAGACAGAGAGAGAGAGAGAGAGAGAGCGATAGAGAGAGCGATAGAGAGAGAGCGATAGAGAGAGCGCGATAGAGAGAGCGCAGTGATGGGCAAGCTACTTGGAAAATGTAGTAAGCTACACTACCAGTTACTCTCTATTAAATATAGCTCAACTACAAAGAAGCTATCCCCAGATAATTGTAGCAAGCTACACTATAAGCTACATGGCAAAAGTAGCTAGCTACATGGACACTACTTTTTTTAAAATATTTTTTATCAACTTCATGATCAAGTTTCCACCGAACAAATAGCCTAATAGGCAGGCAAAAATGCTGAGTTTGATTGTTTATTAAAAAACAAACTGGAAACAAGCCCTCTGTCTGGCTTTTGGTGTCAACTTTTTCACATTTACTTGTATTAATGTACCTTGCGGTGTCAGGAGCCAGCTGATTCATGTGTTCAGTGTTGGGAAAGTTCTTTTTTTTATTAACTATAGTTCAGTTCACAGTTAATTTTTTTTAAAGGAACTAATTCAGTTCATAATTCAACATTTTGAACTAAAGTTCATGGTTCCAAAAAATTAACGATTTTAGTTATTTTTTGTTCTTTTTTTTAAATTATTATTATTGCCACAGCCTAGCCATTTGCGCACCAGCTGAGACTAGCTGACCCAGGTCACTAGGTAAAACCACTAGGTATTACCGAATATTTGAGGATGGGATACTCAGATTGAGAGAATGCTGACAGGCACTTAAATGAGATGTTAATGTCCTGTAGGTAGACTTAGAAATAAAACTAGTGTTGACTAATCAATACAAGTGGCTCTTATTTTGATGGGGCAGTTTCTGCACAAGAAGTCCGTTTGACTTGTAAACAAGCTACGATGAATGAGCTGTCAAAGTACTACTTCGCTAAACCACGTTAGCGATCAAATTTACAATATGAAAACTTTCACTTAGACAATAATGTAGGTTACACACACTGGAATTAAACATGGAACCTGCAGGCAGCATTAGGTGAGTAATTCACTGTGTTGTGCTAGAGATAAAAGCCAAAGGACAGCTGCTGCGTGGGATCCTCTTGCTGCTTAACAACATAACTGTCAAACATAACTGTCTAAACCAACCAATCATGGATTTTTTCCCCCACAAAACTTTATTTAACAGTCAATTTGTAACTTATAGCTTTTGTTGAAAGCTACGTCACTACTTGGGTCTAAAAATAGCTACACTACAAAAAACGCTACTTGGTTCAAAAGGAGTGAAGCTACCATCAAGCTACTGATAAATGTAGTTAAGCTATGTAGCTTCGCTACTTGTAGCTAGCTACTGCCCAACACTGAGAGAGCGATAGAGAGAGCGATAGAGAGAGAGCGATAGAGAGAGAGCGATAGAGAGAGAGCGATAGAGAGACAGCGATAGAGAGACAGCGATAGAGAGAGCGATAGAGAGAGAGCGATAGAGAGAGAGCGATAGAGAGAGCGATAGAGAGAGCGATAGAGAGAGAGCGATAGAGAGAGCGATAGAGAGCGATAGAGAGAGCGATAGAGAGAGAGCGATAGAGAGAGCGATAGAGAGAGAGCGATAGAAGGAGCGATAGAGAGAGAGCGATAGAGAGAGCGATAGAGAGAGCGATAGAGAGAGCGATAGAGAGAGAGCGATAGAGAGAGCGATAGAGAGAGCGATAGAGAGAGAGCGATAGAGAGAGCGATAGAGAGAGAGCGATAGAGAGAGCGATAGAGAGAGCGATAGAGAGAGAGCGATAGAGAGAGCGATAGAGAGAGCGATAGAGAGAGAGCGATAGAGAGAGCGATAGAGAGAGCGATAGAGAGAGAGCGATAGAGAGAGCGCGATAGAGAGAGAGCGATAGAGAGAGAGCGATAGAGAGAGCGATAGAGAGAGCGATAGAGAGAGAGCGATAGAGAGAGCGATAGAGAGAGCGATAGAGAGAGCGATAGAGAGAGCGATAGAGAGAGAGCGATAGAGAGAGCGATAGAGAGAGCGATAGAGAGAGAGCGATAGAGAGAGCGATAGAGAGAGAGCGATAGAGAGAGCGATAGAGAGAGCGATAGAGAGAGCGATAGAGAGAGAGCGATAGAGAGAGCGATAGAGAGAGCGATAGAGAGAGCGATAGAGAGAGAGCGATAGAGAGAGAGCGATAGAGAGAGCGATAGAGAGAGAGCGATAGAGAGAGCGATAGAGAGAGAGCGATAGAGAGAGCGATAGAGAGAGAGCGATAGAGAGAGCGATAGAGAGAGCGATAGAGAGAGAGCGATAGAGAGAGAGCGATAGAGAGAGACAGAGAGAGAGAGAGAGAGCTATAGAGAGAGAGACAGAGAGAGAGAGAGAGAGCGATAGAGAGAGCGATAGAGAGAGCGATAGAGAGAGAGCGATAGAGAGAGCGATAGAGAGAGAGCGATAGAGAGAGCGATAGAGAGAGAGCGATAGAGAGAGCGATAGAGAGAGAGCGATAGAGAGAGCGATAGAGAGAGCGATAGAGAGAGAGCGATAGAGAGAGAGCGATAGAGAGAGCGATAGAGAGAGAGCGATAGAGAGAGAGCGATAGAGAGAGAGCGATAGAGAGAGCGATAGAGAGAGAGCGATAGAGAGAGCGATAGAGAGAGAGCGATAGAGAGAGCGATAGAGAGAGAGCGATAGAGAGAGCGATAGAGAGAGCGATAGAGAGAGAGCGATAGAGAGAGAGAGAGAGAGAGAGAGCGATAGAGAGAGAGTGATAGAGAGAGAGCGATAGAGAGAGACAGAGAGAGAGAGAGATAGAGAGAGCGATAGAGAGAGCGATAGAGAGAGAGCGATAGAGAGAGCGATAGAGAGAGAGCGATAGAGAGAGCGATAGAGAGAGAGCGATAGAGAGAGCGATAGAGAGAGAGCTCTCTATCGCTCTCTCTATCGCTCTCTCTCTATCGCTCTCTCTATCAGAGAGTGATAGAGAGAGCGCGATAGAGAGAGCGATAGAGAGAGAGCGATAGAGAGAGCGATAGAGAGAGCGATAGAGAGAGCGATAGATTGAGAGCGATAGAGAGAGCGATATAGAGAGAGCGATAGAGAGAGCGATAGAGAGAGCCGATAGAGAGAGAGCGATAGAGAGAGAGCGATAGAGAGAGCGATAGAGAGAGCGATAGAGAGAGAGCGATAGAGAGAGAGCGATAGAGAGAGCGATAGAGAGAGAGCGATAGAGAGAGCGATAGAGAGAGAGCGATAGAGAGAGAGCGATAGAGAGAGCGATAGAGAGAGAGCGATAGAGAGAGCGATAGAGAGAGAGCGATAGAGAGAGAGCGATAGAGAGAGCGATAGAGAGAGAGCGATAGAGAGAGCGATAGAGAGAGCGATAGAGAGAGAGCGATAGAGAGAGAGCGATAGAGAGAGAGCGATAGAGAGAGAGCGATAGAGAGAGCGATAGAGAGAGCGATAGAGAGAGAGCGATAGAGAGAGCGATAGAGAGAGCGATAGAGAGAGCGATAGAGAGAGAGCGATAGAGAGAGCGATAGATCGCTCTCTCTCTATCGCTCTCTCTATCACTCTCTCTATCGCTCTCTCTCTATCGCTCTCTCTATCGCTCTCTCTCTATCGCTCTCTCTATCGCTCTCTCTCTATCGCTCTCTCTATCGCTCTCTCTATCGCTCTCTCTCTCTGTCTCTCTCTATCGCTCTCTCTATCGCTCTCTCTATCGCTCTCTCTATCGCTCTCTCTCTATCGCTCTCTCTATCGCTCTCTCTCTATCGCTCTCTCTATCGCTCTCTCTATCGCTCTCTCTCTATCGCTCTCTCTCTATCGCTCTCTCTCTATCGATCTCCCTATCGCTCTCTCTATCGCTCTCTCTATCGCTCTCTCTATCGCTCTCTCTATCGCTCTCTCTCTATCGCTCTCTCTCTATCGCTCTCTCTCTATCGCTCTCTCTATCGCTCTCTCTCTATCGCTCTCTCTATCGCTCTCTCTATCGCTCTCTCTCTATCGCTCTCTCTATCGCTCTCTCTCTATCGCTCTCTCTCTATCGCTCTCTCTATCGCTCTCTCTCTATCGCTCTCTCTATCGCTCTCTCTCTATCGCTCTCTCTATCGATCTCTCTATCGCTCTCTCTATCGCTCTCTCTATCGCTCTCTCTATCGCTCTCTCTATCGCTCTCTCTCTATCGCTCTCTCTATCGCTCTCTCTCTATCGCTCTCTCTATCGCTCTCTCTCTATCGCTCTCTCTATCGCTCTCTCTCTATCGCTCTCTCTATCGCTCTCTCTCTATCGCTCTCTCTATCGCTCTCTCTATCGCTCTCTCTATCGCTCTCTCTCTATCGCTCTCTCTATCGCTCTCTCTATCGCTCTCTCTCTATCGCTCTCTCTATCGCTCTCTCTCTATCGCTCTCTCTATCGCTCTCTATCGCTCTCTCTATCGCTCTCTCTATCGCTCTCTCTATCGCTCTCTCTATCGCTCTCTCTATCGCTCTCTCTCTATCGCTCTCTCTATCGCTCTCTCTATCGCTCTCTCTATCGCTCTCTCTCTATCGCTCTCTCTCTATCGCTCTCTCTATCGCTCTCTCTATCGCTCTCTCTCTATCGCTCTCTCTATCGCTCTCTATCGCTCTCTCTATCGCTCTCTCTATCGCTCTCTCTATCGCTCTCTCTATCGCTCTCTCTATCGCTCTCTCTCTATCGCTCTCTCTATCGCTCTCTCTATCGCTCTCTCTATCGCTCTCTCTATCGCTCTCTCTCTATCGCTCTCTCTATCGCTCTCTCTATCGCTCTCTCTATCGCTCTCTCTCTATCGCTCTCTCTATCGCTCTCTCTATCGCTCTCTCTATCGCTCTCTCTATCGCTCTCTCTATCGCTCTCTCTCTATCGCTCTCTCTATCGCTCTCTCTCTATCGCTCTCTCTATCGCTCTCTCTCTATCGCTCTCTCTCTATCGCTCTCTCTATCGCTCTCTCTATCGCTCTCTCTATCGCTCTCTCTCTATCGCTCTCTCTCTATCGCTCTCTCTATCGCTCTCTCTATCGCTCTCTCTCTCTATCTCTCTCTATCGCTCTCTCTCTATCGCTCTCTCTATCGCTCTCTCTATCGCTCTCTCTATCGCTCTCTCTATCGCTCTCTCTCTATCGCTCTCTCTATCGCTCTCTCTATCGCTCTCTCTCTATCGCTCTCTCTATCGCTCTCTCTCTATCGCTCTCTCTATCGCTCTCTCTATCGCTCTCTCTCTATCGCTCTCTCTATCGCTCTCTCTCTATCGCTCTCTCTATCGCTCTCTCTATCGCTCTCTCTATCGCTCTCTCTCTATCGCTCTCTCTATCGCTCTCTCTATCGCTCTCTCTATCGCTCTCTCTCTATCGCTCTCTCTATCGCTCTCTATCGCTCTCTCTATCGCTCTCTCTATCGCTCTCTCTCTATCGCTCTCTCTATCGCTCTCTATCGCTCTCTCTATCGCTCTCTCTATCGCTCTCTCTATCGCTCTCTCTATCGCTCTCTCTATCGCTCTCTCTCTATCGCTCTCTCTATCGCTCTCTCTATCGCTCTCTCTATCGCTCTCTCTATCGCTCTCTCTCTATCGCTCTCTCTCTATCGCTCTCTCTATCGCTCTCTCTATCGCTCTCTCTCTATCGCTCTCTCTCTATCGCTCTCTCTCTATCGCTCTCTCTCTATCGCTCTCTCTATCGCTCTCTCTATCGCTCTCTCTATCGCTCTCTCTATCGCTCTCTCTCTATCGCTCTCTCTATCGCTCTCTCTCTATCGCTCTCTCTATCGCTCTCTCTATCGCTCTCTCTCTATCGCTCTCTCTATCGCTCTCTCTATCGCTCTCTCTATCGCTCTCTCTATCGCTCTCTCTATCGCTCTCTCTCTATCGCTCTCTCTATCGCTCTCTCTATCGCTCTCTCTATCGCTCTCTCTCTATCGCTCTCTCTATCGCTCTCTCTATCGCTCTCTCTATCGCTCTCTCTATCGCTCTCTCTCTATCGCTCTCTCTATCGCTCTCTCTCTATCGCTCTCTCTATCGCTCTCTCTCTATCGCTCTCTCTCTATCGCTCTCTCTCTATCGCTCTCTCTATCGCTCTCTCTATCGCTCTCTCTATCGCTCTCTCTCTATCGCTCTCTCTATCGCTCTCTCTATCGCTCTCTCTCTCTATCTCTCTCTCTATCGCTCTCTCTCTATCGCTCTCTCTCTATCGCTCTCTCTATCGCTCTCTCTCTATCGCTCTCTCTCTATCGCTCTCTCTATCGCTCTCTCTATCGCTCTGTCTATCGCTCTCTCTCTATCGCTCTCTCTCTATCGCTCTCTCTATCGCTCTCTCTATCGCTCTCTCTATCGCTCTCTCTATCGCTCTCTCTCTATCGCTCTCTCTATCGCTCTCTCTCTATCGCTCTCTCTATCGCTCTCTCTCTATCGCTCTCTCTCTATCGCTCTCTCTATCGCTCTCTCTATCGCTCTCTCTCGCTCTCTCTATCGCTCTCTCTCTATCGCTCTCTCTATCGCTCTCTCTATCGCTCTCTCTCTATCGCTCTCTCTATCGCGCTCTCTCTATCGCTGTCTCTATCGCTCTCTCTATCGCTCTCTCTCTATCGCTCTCTCTATCGCTCTCTCTATCACTCTCTCTATCGCTCTCTCTATCGCTCTCTCTCTATCGCTCTCTCTATCGCTCTCTCTCTATCGCTCTCTCTCTATCGCTCTCTCTATCGCTCTCTCTATCGCTCTCTCTATCGCTCTCTCTCTATCGCTCTCTCTATCGCTCTCTCTCTATCGCTCTCTCTCTATCGCTCTCTCTCTATCGCTCTCTCTATCGCTCTCTCTATCACTCTCTCTATCGCTCTCTCTATCGCTCTCTCTCTACCGCTCTCTCTATCGCTCTCTCTATCGCTCTCTCTCTATCGCTCTCTATCGCTCTCTCTATCGCTCTCTCTATCGCTCTCTCTATCGCTCTCTCTCTATCGCTCTCTCTATCGCTCTCTCTATCGCTCTCTCTATCGCTCTCTCTCTATCGCTCTCTCTCTATCGCTCTCTCTATCGCTCTCTCTCTATCGCTCTCTCTATCGCTCTCTCTATCGCTCTCTCTATCGCTCTCTCTATCGCTCTCTCTATCGCTCTCTCTCTATCGCTTTCTCTATCGCTCTCTCTATCGCTCTCTCTCTATCGCTCTCTATCGCTCTCTCTATCGCTCTCTCTATCGCTCTCTCTATCGCTCTCTCTCTATCGCTCTCTCTATCGCTCTCTCTCTATCGCTCTCTCTATCGCTCTCTCTCTATCGCTCTCTCTATCGCTCTCTCTATCGCTCTCTCTATCGCTCTCTCTATCGCTCTCTCTCTATCGCTCTCTATCGCTCTCTCTATCGCTCTCTCTATCGCTCTCTCTATCGCTCTCTCTCTATCGCTCTCTCTATCGCTCTCTCTCTATCGCTCTCTCTATCGCTCTCTCTCTATCGCTCTCTCTATCGCTCTCTCTATCGCTCTCTCTATCGCTCTCTCTATCGCTCTCTCTCTATCGCTCTCTCTATCGCTCTCTCTATCG
>NC_139697.1:276073-283573 GCF_964188405.1 Protomyctophum parallelum
GACGCGTTGTGAGCTTGTAGATCTGCTATTTTCAGCATGCAACTGAGTGTAAAATGACTTATACTGGATCTCTTGTCCACTATAGTCCCTTCCTAACATTTTAGTCTAGGTTTTATTTGTCGACGAAATTGTCAGTATATTTAGTAGGGTTGCGAATCTTTAGGTGTCCCACGATTCGATTCGATTCCGATTCTTGGGGTGACGATTCGATTCAAAAACGATCTTTTTGATTTTTCCGATTCTCGATTCAAAAAATACTTTTTTCCCGATTCTAAAGCAGTTTTTTTATTTTTATTAAAAACAATTAAATTGAATTTTAGCATGATCTACTCCAGTCTTCTGGCATGAAAGCAGAGTACATTTAGTAAAAAGCTTGTATAATTGTAAAGGTTTTATCAACTGAATGATTTAAACACACAAAGGTTAAATCCAAGAGTAAGAACATGTCTCATTCATTTAGCTTGCACAAATTTGAACCAGTACAAAAGTTACAAAATCTCTTCTCACTCAATACCAGAACAATACATTAGTATTAAAACAGGTGTAAAATAAATACAATTGGCAGGCTTAGCTTAGCTGGTAGTAAATGCACTATGCAGAAACCCAGGCCATAATGCATTGCATGCACAGGTAGTACCTGTGCATGTTTTTTTTTTTGCACAAATGTACCTGTCAGGTACAGGTACATTTGTGCAAGAAAAAAGAAAAAGAAAAAGAAAAAAAAAGATTTTTGGAAAATGAGAATCGATTCTGAATCGGACGGCATTAGAATCGCGATTCTAACTCGAATCGATTTTTTTTGACAGCCCTAATATTTAGTCTTAGTTTTAGTCACCATAGCATAGTTTTAATTTAGTTTCCATTTAGTTTTCTTCAGTGGAAAAAGGTTGTCAACGAACATTTTTCGTCTTGGTTTTAGTCGACGAAAACAACACTGCTTGACGACACCGTCCGGCCGATCCTGAACTGAATCTTTTCTTGATGAATTGAATACACGACCACAAGGGGAAACAAGGCTTTTTGTGCTATCCTTTTTAGCATCATTGTATAACTGTTAATAAGTTAAATCATTACATTACTAATCAATCAATCAATCAATTGTAAGCCTGACTCTAAAATGTCTTATTCATCTTGAGAGGTCCAGGAAAATTGTCCTAAAAATTGTCACGATTCGGATTAATGTCTGTTATATACTTGCATAGTGTGTGGATATTTGTCGCTCACAAAGTAAAGTAAAACAAACACACACACACGCACACACACACACACACACGCACGCACGCACGCACGCACGCACGCACGCACGCGCACGCACACGCACGTGCGCGCAGACACGCACACACGCGCAGCCCTTAACTCACCGAGCGAGCGCATCTGAGAGAACGTAATAATCATTTCACATTTGGGCTTCAAAGAGAGGCTTAAACACACGTTAGCTCTCCATCAGAGAGACGGAGCCCAGCCCGCTTCCTCCTCCTCTCCTGGTCCCGCAAAGTGGGGTCCGGGGACCCCCAGGGGTCCCTGAGGGGGTTCCAGGGGGTCCGGGGACCCCCAGGGGTCCCTGAGGGGGTTCCTGGGGGTCCGGGGACGATCAGATAGGACTTTTCTGTGTGGATGTACCGTATATGGGCTGTCAAGGCCAGAAAGTTAGTTTTTTGCCACTCGGTAGGCGTTCCCGCATGACTTCCTGGTTTGACGATGATGTCACGCGCTGCGACGCGCATATACCCTCTATTGCAGCCTGACAGCAGGCCGAGTGACGCGAGCCAACGAACGAACGCACGCATGCACTCGCCGCAGGTCGACTTGCCCTCATCAGGTCACCTCTCGTCCACCTCGCGGACCTTATACCGCTAAATGAGTTTGACCCCCCCCTGCTTTAAGTGCTTATAAAAAGGACACCCCCCCCCCCCACCCCCCTCAGGCCTCTGCTGAGTTACATTTCAAACTTTTTGTTTCAAAGAGGGGGGTCACGGTGGGGTCATATACCATGAGTTCACCCTCAGTTCAAGGCCCTTCCGCCCCGCCCCCCCCCCCCCATGCACAGTGATGTCACTGGTAGCACCTTTTTGCTGCAAAAGGTGGAAAGTATCTATAGGTATAGATTTTCTTAACCCATTCTGACCTGAGATCAGATTCATACGAAGGTTTCCACTGGACACACACTGGTCTGACACACACTGGATTGATAGTACTTTTACTTAAGTAAAAAAAAAACTAAAAAAGAGTACTTTTTTCCACCACTGCCCTTTTAAAGAGACACATCTCTCCGTGACCTTTGACCCCTGGGGGTCACATGACCCTTCTAGAGAGGTCGCTCACAGTTTTGCACTTTGTTGGATTCTTCACCCACTCTCCTGTCGTCCTATCGGCGAGGTCATCTCTGTGTGTGTGTGTGTGTGTGTGTGTGTGTGCGTGTGCGTGTGCGTGTGCGTGTGCGTGTGCGTGTGCGTGTGTGCGTGTGTGCGTGTGTGCGTGTGTGCGTGTGTGCGTGTGTGCGTGTGTGTGTGTGTGTGTGTGCGTGTGTGCGTGTGTGTGTGTGTGCGTGTGTGTGTGTGTGGAAGCCTAAAGGTGTGATCGGCCTGCTTTGCTGATCTGACGGCCGCGCGCACCCCTGAGCCACTCCCACCACAGACAGACAGACAGACAGACAGACAGACAGACAGACAGACAGACAGACAGACAGACAGACAGACAGACAGACAGACAGACAGACAGACAGACAGACAGACAGACAGACAGACAGACAGACAGACAGACAGACACTTTTCATTGTGAAATTGTCCAACTAATCTACTTATTATGTAACTCACAGGAAGCAGAGAAATTCACCCTGAGCCATTCCCACCACACACACACACACAGACAGACAGACAGACAGACAGACAGACAGACAGACAGACAGACAGACAGACAGACAGACAGACAGACAGACAGACAGACAGACAGACAGACAGACAGACAGACAGACAGACAGACAGACAGACAGACAGACAGACAGGTAAGTAGAGAGACAGACAGACACACACACAGACAGACAGACAGACAGACAGACAGACAGACAGACAGACAGACAGACAGACAGACAGACAGACAGACAGACAGACAGACAGACAGACAGACAGACAGACAGACAGACAGACAGACAGACAGACAGGTAAGTAGAGAGACAGACAGAGAGACAGACAGACAGACAGACAGACAGACAGACAGACAGACAGACAGACAGACAGACAGACAGACAGGTAAGTAGAGAGACAGACAGAGAGACAGACAGACAGACAGACAGACAGACAGACATGTATGTCGACAAACAGGTAAGCAGACAGACAGACAGACACGCCCGCGGCCCGCGGCCCGGCGCAGTAAAAAGGCTGTCGCCATGCAGCACAGACAGACAGACAGACAGACAGACAGACATTCTGCACATTGCAGCCGTTCCAACGTAAACTGTGAAGCATTTGAAGATGTGTCGCCCTCTCCCCTCTGGGTCTGGGTCTGGGGACGACACGACGGCGTGCACACACACACACACACACACACACACACACACACACCTTACACACACACACACACACACACAGCTATAGGGCCCGAGGCTGGGGGGGACGACGACGGGACGGCGGGACACAGGCGTGTAATTATTACACGGCAAGAACACACAGTTCACAGACGCGACAAAAACACACTACGCTAATTCACTACAGCTGTGTGACATGCAAAGCAGCTAGGGAGCGTTTTTAGAAAAGGTCGGCATGAGGTCGCCTTTTTTTAAAAGATTTTAGCGCCCATAAACGCGCGGCGCCGGCGAGCAACGGTCTTTAGCCCATTTTGCGCGGGAACCCTTTTTGGTGTTAGCATTATGTTATGCTTTAGCTATTGAAAAATAGCAGACCTACAAGCTCATAGCGCGCCACCGAGTGGCGCGCTACGAGCTTGTAGGTCTGCTATTTTTTGAAAAAAGTCGAAGAGCGACTGACATAGAAACATAGCTTTTTCCAGAAACCTGTCGGGATGTAGAAGACATTTTTAGAATCTGTGTACTTTTGTAGCACGACTTGTGTGTGTAACTGATTCTCAGTTGATATAATCGACGCGGGGCATGCCGCATGCGACAGTATAAACTCTAGGCGTAACTATTTTTTAATGAATTTATGTAATTTTGTAAAATGTAGAATATATAATTTCCGTCTCCCTTTTTTACTGTTTATTTTTGGGGTTTTTTATGCCTTTGTTGATATAGAGTCAGTGTCACAGTCCCGCCCCTTTTCATGACAACGCCAGGCCCAGGAAATAATTCCCAATGCATTTTTCCTCTATAGACATTTTAAAAAGTATTTATTTAAACATATAAGCGTCGTACGAAGCCAACTTGAGTCGTGACAAATCATGACAACAAACACAATATGTTGGACCAAACAAATAATTACAAAGAAAAAAGTGCAGTTTTTTTTCTTCTAATTATTTGTTCGGCCCCAAAACATCGTGTTTATTGTCATGATGTGTCACGACTACAGTTGGCTTTGTCTGCAGCCTCTTTAACACACTTTGTGATCCTACGCAAAACTTGTTAAAAAATCACTTTCACCTAGAAACTCCATTCACACTTTTTTGAGTGGTTGCTTGCAACCACTCCACGACCGTGCAGAGATAAAGTGTACCAATTTGTGTTGTGGGACTAAATCTGTAGGGGTTGTAGAAAAATAAGTGTGTTTTGAGGGGTTAAAAATCAACATTTTTCAAAATAATTTAAGGCACGCAATGTGATTATACGTCCTCGCCTGTTGGCATATCATATCTACTGTACCACCGCCACACTAGACCAGTATCGGCTTGCATATAATGGCAAACTTTGCCCAAAATTAAATAATCGTGATATTGAAGTCATAATGTTGGCAGCAAAAGTCAAAGAAAGACGTGGGAAAATATCAACGTAAAAGTACCTCAAAATGTGTACCCATGTGTCTTGAAAAAAGGTTATGTGGGCGGCTGTATCAGTTGTGCTCAAACATTTCTTTCATATCAAGGTCGCCCCAAAGTTATTGTGTATTTGGCCCCCCATCTCAAAATGATCGGTTCCAGTCCATTTGATTATATATTCTTTCAGAGCGAACGTTTTTAAATCAAATCTTTGCTTCTGGGTGTGTGTGTGTGTGTGTGTGTGTGTGTGGGGGGGGGGGGGGTATTTTCAGATGGGTGGTCTCGGTGGCCAATTGCATATCATTCCGGGGGTCCTTAATTGACATGAAGATGTTTGAGCCAGTAACAACCTACTGTAGGCCTACATACTTGAACACACAAGTATGTAACACCCCACTGACACAGAAAAACATGAGGTTTTTCAGAAAACAGTCAGGATCTAGAAGACATTTGTAGAATTTCATCATTACCGAGTGGCGCGCTACAAGCTTGTAGGTCTGCTATTTATTTTTTTATCGAAGAACGACTGACATATAGAAACATAGCTTTTTCAGAAAACTGTCGGGATGTAGAAGACATTTTTAGAATCTGATCTCAGGTCAGAATGGGTTAAAACACCAAAAGGGTGTTCCCGGCGCCCAGAATGCGTTAAAGCTGAATGGATGTTTCTCCGGGCGGTAACCATGGTAACCGGGGTTAGCATTCTCCTCGCCGCGGCGGCGTTGGCGGCGTTGGCGGCGTTGGCGGCATTGGCGGTGTTGGCGGTGTGTTGTGGGTATAATTGCGAGCGACGAGAATTCCCTTCCAGAAAAAAACCACTTCACTTCTGATTCTAGTTTAGACTGACACGCCCCTTTGCCACACACACACACCCACGCACGCGTACACACACAAACACACACGTGCGCACACACCCACGCACGCACGCACACACACACACACAGACAGGCACACGTGTCTCTGTGTAAAAGCACAAGTTTCCCTGTAGGATTTTATATATACTGTACTGTATACTAATATTTACTCACGTCTATCAAGCTTATAGATTCTCATCAACAGTTCTCTGTGTCAGGCGCTACGAGTTATAGGATAACAAAAGATAGATTTAGGATTAATATACCAAAAAGAGACAAAACGATTCCACCAAACTAACCACATTTTAAACGGTATAATAGAGCACCGAAGTCCTGACGTAACTCGCTCATCCCGACGTTTCCCCTGGTTCTAAAGTCCTGACGTAACTCGCTCATCCCTTCGATTCCCCTGGTTCGCGGAAGTAATTTCTCTATGGAGAATAACATGGGGTGATCTTAATGTCGTCTACTATAAGCGTTGTGGTCCAAAAATAAACAAGCTGTCTCTGCGCTATTGTCAGGGAGGTGTCTCTGTATCGTTTATGACAGTCAGTCACTCATATATGATACAGTCTGCTTCTAGCGAAAATCTAACTAATTCAGCAGCAGTAACATTAGCGTTTTCTCTCAGTCAGTTGATTCTTCATATCCATATGAGTGAAGCGGCCGGGGTGACATGTTTATTTTTCAAACACAGTTCTTATATGAGGCGATCTAAAATCGCCTCAATGGGGATTTCAATGCAACTAAACAAATACATGAACCTGGGGACTGACGCCCTCTACTGAAAGTGACGTCAGACTTCGGTGCTCTATAGGGAATGATTTTGGAGGTGCAATACGGCGTGATTGGTCCAGGCGGTGTGGTCCGTGGCGCGGTCCGGCCTGTGCCTGATGACCTGAAGTTATCTCCGCTCCAGACCGGATCAGGAAAGCAGTGTAAAATGGTAAATGGTAAATGGTGCATTTATATATAGCGCCTTTATCCAAGGCACTTTACATCGATTGTGCATTACATTCACCCATTCACACACACATTCATACACTGATGGCAGCAGAAACCAGAAACCATGCAAGGCACCAACCAGCACATCAGGAGCAATTAGGAGTCTTGCTCAAGGACACTTCGACAGTAACTCTGGGGGAGCCCATAGGGGTTCGAACTATGGTGACCTTGCGGTTACCATCCAGCCACTCTAACCCCTGAGCCACTGCCGCCCTGTGTTTGATCCTATATGCAGGAATGCCAACCCCACCCGTGGGTATATGGGCACCGATGACGACGCGGAGGAGAGAACACACCCCCACCCCCCCAACCCCCAGCGTCCCCAGCGGGGGAATGGAACCCAGGACCTTCTATCTGTGAGGCGACAGCACTACCGACTGTGGGAATGGAACCCAGGACCTTCTAGCTGTGAGGAGACAGCAGCGCTCCGTGTCCCTAACCTATAGAGGCATCCCTATATCGGTCTCCCTGAGATGACGACTCCTCCTCCTCCTCCTCCTGTGTCCATACCGCGACCGCGCCCTGACCTGGCAACGCGCCATCGGACGCTATGTGGGAGACATACCAGTTGTTTTCCATTGAGGTAGAGAGAGAGAGAGAGAGAGAGAGAGAGAGAGAGAGAGAGAGAGAGAGAGAGACAGAGACAGAGAGAGACAGAAACCACCCCGGTTTGCCAGGAGCGCTCCCTCACCGTGCCTGTCATCGAGGCCGTCCCGCTGCC